>NC_061847.1:6294856-6312356 GCF_019202785.1 Penaeus chinensis | reverse complement strand
CGTGTGCCAGGGAGAAATACTTTTAGCCATGCGCAGTCACACAAGATGTGTATATGCACACACACACACGTTCAACGTGCGCGTGTGTATGTGTATGCATATGCATAGGTAGATAGATGCAAACACACGCACACACAGGCATATACATATATATATACATACATACTTACATATATTTATGTCTGTATATGTATATATATGTATACATACAAATATATATATACATGTGTATGTGTGTGTGTGTGTGTGTGTGTGTGTGTGTGTGTGTGTGTGTGTGTGTGTGTGTGTGTGTGTGTGTGTGTGTGCGTGTGTGCGTGTGCGCGTGTACGTGTGTGTGTGCTTGTGCGTGTGAGTGTGTGTGTGTGTGTGTGTGTATATATGAATATCTGTTTATATATATATTTATATATATCAATATACATATACATATGGATATATATTTGAATTTATTTATATATATATACATATATGCATATATATATATATGTGTGTGTGTGTGTGTGTGTGTATGTGTGTGTGTATGTGTGTGTGTGTGTATGTGTGTGTGTGTGTGTGTGTGTGTGTGTGTGTGTGTGTGTGAGAGTATGTGTGTGTGTGTATATATATATATATATATATATATATATATATATATTGTATATATAAAGGGAAAGCGAGAGAGAATACTATATAGTATGTACCCAATAGATACGTGGCTTACATACAGTAGGCGATATGAAGCTGGGGTTAGTCCTAGCTAGTGCGATAGTTCCCAAACTGGTGCTGCGGAACCCGAGAGCCAAGGGCAGTCAGTACCCCGGGGTGCCGCAAGATTCCTAATAATTGCATTAAAAATATTTTAATAATTATTATTATGATCATATGATACTTTTTTTTTCTTAAGATAAGTTTTACATTAGTTATTTTGTCATTTAATATAAAATTGGGAGTCACTGTATACACAAATACTACGTAATTGTTATGTATTTCATGTCCATATTTGTCCATTCAAAATCCGCAAAATGTATGTGAGCTTTTTCAGGGGAGTAAATACACATATCAGTGACATGACTTCGGATAAGCTTTTTTGTTAGTATTATCCGTTGTTTTTTTTTATCTTGAGAGCTTGACTTCCACAGGGCCAAGAAGTAATGTCATGAACACGTCATCCCTCCCATCGGCAAGGACCTAAGGAAAACTTTCACAGTGTGGAAAGAGTAGCCATGAGGTTGTAATAATTCCCATTCACTTAGTCCAGCAAAGTTTACACGTGTTTAAAAGCTTACAGCGGGATAACTCACCTGTCCATTACCACAGTATAAGTCAAGATTTCACTCGACCTAGCAGATATTCCTAGAGCACTGTCGTATGCCACTAACACACTCTGTACATGATCTGTTTTCACTCCAAAATTGCTTGTGGGGCAGGTATAAATACTGCCGATTGCCAATTTTCTATTTTTACAGCTTAATATGCATTCGCCAAGTCATTCTTGCCATTTGCTATTTAATTTTCTATCCTTTAGCTATTTAATTTTCTAAGTCATTAGTTTGCTCGTGTTGATGTCATTCTGTTCTAATCACTGTTACCGTTGTTTGCTGTTTCCTGCCATGTCTCATTTCGTATATTTACATAAAGTGTAATCATATCTATCCCCTTCTCCCGTAACATCATGACATTTATATGCTTTCATATTTATCAAATAATCTTCATGCGTTGTCATTTCTAGACTTGCATGCCTCTCTCCTTTATCACCAATTCTTATCGCCTTCCAGTATCCTTTATCTCTCACCGTTCTCTACATCTAACCACTGACGACTGACCAGTTTAGCCTCTCCCTCAACAACATAGCATCAGTACGTGATTGTCAATGCCAGCTCATATAAGGTGTCAACTTATGTGCACTCATACCTTCATACTGCATTTGCTACACACACACACATACACATACACATACACATACACATACACACACACACACACACACACACACACACACACACACACACACACACATACACACACACACACACACACACACACACACACACACACACACACACACACACACACACATATTGCATCGCTTATTTTGACATGACAACCAATTTACGTGATTACATGAACGCGCGGGGCATTAAACCTTGCATTCTAGTAGTGTAAACAATTGCCTTACTAGTATCATTAGTGATATCTGTCTGTTGTAGCAGATCGATAGAAATGCTAATAACAACCACTATGAAAACGTTGCACACCAGATTAAGAGCATTTGCAATATTTAAAACAGACATAAAATGCAGTAAAGTTCTTACAGCCAAATGGAATTCCTTGTTTTTATATCTTCTTGAATCACACCTTTATCCCTGTAGTAGATGGCAGTAATGAAGCGAAGTGGCAAGAGCTAGCACACACCGTGGTCGTCTTCCACCTAGGGTTAGCGTCCGTCTGCCACGTGAGGAAGAGTAAACACCCCGAGGAACCCTCTTGTTACTTAAGTGTGTTGCCTCAGTGCCCCACTAACAATGTGTCTTTAGGAACTTTAGCTTTGTTTTGGTTTCCGTTTGAAATCGCTCGTACAAGTCAGATATTACTGCACAATTATCGTTTTGTTTAAGCGGATTACTGTTTTGGCTAATGTAATTTGCTATATATGATGATGTGAAGCAGGATTTCGAAATATACATTATGCAAAGTTGCCAGTTCAGTGTCGTATACTGCATATGCATTATAGCATTCGGTTAGATCCACAAGACAGCAGAAGCTAACAAAGTAACAGTTTTATATTCAGGCACCACACAATCCTTCAAACTTACAAGTCAGGGGTTTAGACTCAATGACTCCAGTATCTAAATGTGCTGTCTGACCTACTTCTCTTACCCATACAGTGTATAAGGTCTCTCAATCTTCTTTATTTCATGTACGTTTTTCTTCTGTAATAGGAGTATCCACATGGTTACATCACTCCATGTATTACCATGTCATATATATATATATATATAAATTTTATAACCTTATAGTAAAAATAAATTTCACCCTTTATGTGTATATATGTAAATAAATATGTACATACACATGCACATAAACACAGACACACGCATTTTCGTATTTACGCATATATAAATTATATAAATGATATGTGTGTGTGTGTGTGTGTGTGTGTGTGTGTGTGTGTGTGTGTGTGTATGTGTGTATGTGGGTATTTGGGTATGTATGCATGCATGCATGCATGTATGTATGTATGTATGTATGTATATAGGTCTGTATGTATATAGGTCTGTATGTATATAGGTCTGTATATATATATATATGTATGTATGTATATATATGTATATGTATATGTATATATGTATGTATTTATATGTCTGTGTGTGTATTATATATTTTATATACAGACTTACAGACTCACAGACTTACAATCATACACCAACACCCACACCCACACCCACACCCACACACACCCACACCCACACCAACACCCACACCCACACCCACACACACACATCTACATATATATATATATATATATATATAAAAATATATATGTGTGTGTGTGTGTGTGTGTGTGTGTGTGTGTGTGTGTGTGTGTGTGTGTGTGTGTGTGTGTGTGTGTGTGTGTGTGATTAGTCCTTACCCAATGTTCCCAGCTACAGCATTAATCTACAGGCGACAGTTAAAACTTCTCGCGCCTGGGCGAGGCACGCATCAGGCCAGAGGCAGCCAGCGCCTCTTTCCGAAGGGGTGTTATTTAGCAGGCAGAAGCCGTTACCACGAATGGACGTCCTTCCTAACTTCGGACCGTGATTGGGATGCAAACTGGGTGACGCTGGGTGACCTTCCCGGCCCCCAACCGCGCGCGTTACCGCTGCACCACGGCGGCCCCAACATGGATACACTTTATAGTATGTTTTTCATAAAGATCCTACGAATATTAAGATGCGGGTCAAAATATTGATCCAATTATATGGGGAAACAACAGCCTCTGAAAGAAATAACATTATGTGATTATTAACAGCTATATCCAAAGGAAAGCAAAATCATTGCGGGTACTCTATATTAAGTACCATCTTTATTCATCCCTTACCTACATGTAGTATGCTGCGTCTTTGCAGATAAAAGAGGTTATTTATTAATAAAAGACAATGTATATTTGGAATTTATCTTCTGAGATTGTCCATCTACAGTCTACATTCCGTTTTAACTCTTCCGCTGTACACCTATCCTTTATAGGGCTGCGAGCTTCCTCCTTAAAGGATTCACGTTGAATAAGCAATTAAATAAAACAACGATCCCCTTTATAGGGATGCCAGCTTCCTCCTTAAAGGATTCACGTTGAAAAAGCTATTAAATAAAACAACGAACGGAAGTGTCAGGGAAACACCTTAACGCAACGCCTTAAAAGCAATATAGCGAAAAGGCCTCAGCATATTTGAGTATTTTCTTGTTCTTCCCCTCGTTATTTTCCTTACTACTTCTTCCTTGAAGCAATGAACATCCATGCCTCAGCTTCACTACAAATACATATGCAGGATGTACAATCTACGGTACATTGACATATGAAACAAATTTCCAGCGATAGAAAATCTACCTTATTCTGATATTCGGAATCACAACTATTTATCAAAATACTGACAGGCATAATGAGTTTCTTATGAAAGCTTTTGTTGACTGCAATGAAAAATGCCTGTAAAATGAAATGAAATGATACTTTTTTTCGAACTATCACTGATGTATATCACAGCAAGTGTTGTTGTACATCTAAAAAGGGTGCAAATGAACAATTATTGCAGATCCTAAATCATGATTGAAGTATCTATATCTATGATTATCGTAAGTAACAAAGTATGAATTGTTGCTTCGTGCTGATAGTCAACAGTAAGTTTCAAAGACTGATTTCAAAGAGATTCATGATTACCTAAGTTCATTTGTGCTTTCATACTGTGCTTACAGCTGCCTTAAATAAAGCAAAAATAGCACGAGACATGTGTTAGCTAGTAAGGCCTGCACTTTTAGCTAGGAACGCCACCTTTGGCACTTATGGACAGTTAATTATATCATTACATTTTGAACACGGACACTTCAGATACATTCTCCGTGTGATATACTGTATATCATTCAGAGAAAACATGAAGTCATAGGAGCACAAAATGCAAGAATATGTAACAGTATTTCTCAGACAAAACAGCAGCGTCATTCATCTACTTCATCTATCTATCTACTTGGTTCTTCCTGCCATTAATTGAAGTGCGGAAACAATCTCCGTCCCTCACTACCATTGTAGAAACGGAAGAAATGCACGGGACGCGGTAGCACCTTCTAAGTCAATCAGTATATTCTCAAAGGAAGCAAGGACCTCCACAAAAGGAGTTTTCGGGACACGAAATTAAGTCCCTGTGATGTTCATAGGCGCTTCTGAGGATGTGTTTGAGTAGAGGGTAGTCAGGAGGTCCTGGCAGTAGCAGTATCTTGCATAGAAAGGGTCAGTGATGCAGTGACTCTGATTGCCATACATGTTGATCCTAGAAACGTCAGCTGTGAGTTCGAAGGTGTTCTCTTGCTTTCGGACTGTCGCTTCTAACATGCCTTCACCTGTGGAGGAGAAAAAGGATTTGCAATATTTTTTATAAGTATGAGAACGAGTGAAATGGTCTGTATACATTTTTTTTCTGTAACATTTATTTGTTACTGCCAGAAGATATTGGCTACTGAATTCTGGAAGTATAGACCAAACTCAAAACTCTTCATATGTATTTTACAAAAAATAATATATAAAACAATCTTTTCTTAATCATATCTAACGAATGTATAGATATGTTGATTAAAGATTAATGAGTGTTGTGTTTTATAGTTTCTTCAGTTGCTTCGATGAAACAATGGATCTTATTTCATTTTACCAATACAACTTTTTACTATGTTTATGTAAAAATGAATATATATCCCATTGCTTGGCATAAGAGCAGATGAAGAGCTCAGTCTTACCTGGCATAGTCATGAAAACAACAGAGATTGTGAGCATGTTCTTTATGGTGCCTTTGTGACTTGCCCCGATTTGTCCTCTGACCACCTGTCAATGAAAGACTTTATTATAGATTGCCATTAAAGTAATACCCGGTTTTCTAACTCTCACCCATTCAGTCATTCTTTAACTCAGTCAGAATAATCAAATCCTAAAAATCGAGATCATTCTAACTACAATCCAAATTCATTTTCTTTTGATCTCACTACAGATATAAACAGCAGAAGAAAACATGATACCTAAAGCGCACACTATTCTTACCTGCACAGCATGTAACTTCATACACTCTGGAAAAGCCGTCATTCCGAAGTTGAGTTGATCCACAACGTACTCCGCCGCATCGTGAAGGCGCGGGTCGTCGGGCTCCACTTGGCTCGAGTGCTCACAGGAACAGTAGTGATCAGGGATGGTGGCGTCCTCGCACGTCCTGTTGATTGGGACCTCCTGAAACAAACTCTGGCCATGTCGAGGAGTCCTGGGGGTTTAAAACAGTCAAATAAGTACACCTTTCGTTTGAGAAGAAGGTTATTTTACCATATTTTTTTTTAGATTAAGAGCAATAAAGTTTGACTAAAATTCAAAATCCCAGTGCTAATATGAATGTTATGCAGTGCGCTGTTACGCAATGAAACACTGTAAATTGTTTATTTTATTATCATTGGCGTTTCATACCATGCTTTGTATAACAGATGCATAGACTTAATATGAAATGCAAGTAAACTAGAAATGATCATTCCAAGAAAGCAACCTCAAGATTTTACCTGGAGCTGCTTCCATATGAGCCAGTCAAGATGTCTGTCAAAGTTGCATAGAAATCAAAGTTTGATACGAGTCTCTCCGTGTTGGTGTTGAGGTTCTTCCAGGTTTCAGGGTACTTCTCCTTGAACCATGGGGGAAACAGCACAAAAAAGTACGGCAGTCTCTCCTCTAACAGGCCAGCGTAGGTCTGTCTGATGTCTCCAAACCTGATTCCATGGTCACTGATGAAGAAGAGTATGGTGTGGTCCAACACGCCACTCTCATTTAGTTTTTTTAGATACTCGAGTGAGGGCAGATCAGTGGCTGATGCCCATTCGACTTCGTCGTGAGTTATGCCTGTATTCCAGTAATAGGAAATATATGGCGTGTCTCGGAATGTACTTGCAACAGCCAGCGAGTAATCATGGATAACTGATATGCTCTTTTCTCCTCCCAAACAAAGTACAAAGCTTCCAGACAGTCCTGCATTGTGTTTTGTGTACGTGTGAGAAACTAACATATAAGGCCGGTTGTAGTAGTCAGTGGGCTCTTTAACGAACCCATACCTATTGTAATGAAAGGATCCTGAATAAGGGTCGTCTTCCCCATATACTGTAATATATCCCGCGTCAGAGAAATTCTTCCAGATGAGGGGGCAGTCGTCAAATTTCGTACGCTTTGGCTGACAGATCTCAGTCAACTCCTTCTCAGTGAGTCCCATCAGTGAAGCGGCCATGTTGGGGTTGGTGTTGTCGGCCACTTTGTTGAAGGCTTGGAAGTCGAGAGCGCCAAGCTCATCCTTCAGGAAGTGGAACGTCTTGGGCATGTTTCGTCGCATGTTGGCGCGAGACACAGAATCGATGCCCATGATCAAGACACTTAGCATGTCTCGTCGTTGTCTAGCATGTTCTTTCTGTTAGAAGAGAAGGAAAGGAAAGGAGTAAAAGATGTTATTAACATTCCTAAAAACAACAACCATTATATGTGTTTTTAGTTGAGAAAGTGCACGTCATTTTCCACAGATTTCCCAAGTTAAAATACTCTATTGGGAATTCTTTAAACACCAGTACAAGAGTCAACAATGTTTCCATCAACAGGCTTAGCACATTGTCACTCGTTGCATGTGCCTTCTTGACCTATCATGTCACTGATTACTTAATTAGCCACAAGTCGACTTTCTGCATCTAGACTTCAACATGGAATCACTGTTGACTCTAAGACTGCATTTTCAAGTCTTTCAGGATATCTGTGTTCATAAGGAGGGTTATTTTCTGTCATGCCAGTACACTCCCATCCTCTCATCATTAACTTATTCATACAGTATTCCTATGGTAGGAACACAGTGCCAAATATTTTCGATTATCCTGTGGGACATGTGATCTTTCCAGTGTCATTCTGTGTGTAACTGTGACAAAGTACATTAAAAATGTGACATGCTTCTCCTATACTGTATATGAAACTGCACATATGTGGCAAATGTGTGGTAAAAAAAAACATATTTGTGTTTTATCTGGTGATAAATATACTGTGCATTCTTCACACGTGATTGATGTGACCCTGGGTGTAAGGAACAATCATTTGCAGTCCTTTTACTCTACTTTACCAAAGTTACCGAGTCACATCGGTGATGAATAAATACCAGAAAAAAAAAACAAATACAAAAGATTTACATAGACTTATTGGAGATTCTGATACTAATTCGCAGGTTTTGTCTAAGAATAGCAGCTGAAGAAGCAGGCGTTCAAAAAGAGCCCAGTGAATCAGCTGATAGACGACGGGGAGGCGGAACTGGAGACGATGGAGAACTTCCTGGTAATCCTGCAGCCAAAATCTTTTTTACAAATTCCGGTTCTTAGTTCCATCTAGAACTTATTGTTAGTCATTTACAATTTACAGTGGCTATGATACTGATGCTTTCCTTGGCTGCAACTGATATGCTATAAGCAAAGAGACTTAATGAGTGGTCGTTACACAAAAAAGGTATTAGAGACAATAGGTATAGTGGTTTAATATATTAAATATTGAACACAAATATAAAACATGATACTGAACTGAACAAAGTAAATACTAAGGCTTATATAACAGCTGTTCTATCTGAATCTTTGACAAGCTATCGTCTACTGTGAAGAGAAGAATTCCTTCTCAATTTAGCCTCACTTTGACAGTATAGCTGAAGTTTCCTATTTCTATTTTCACACTCCTTGGAGATTCCCAATTTAAATTATAGAGAAGTGTAAGAAATCCCAGATAAAGTAAAACATATCATTACAAAATAATAATTCTCATGTGTTTTCGAATGCATCTATATGCATTTAAGTTTTTTTTATATTTTTTAAATACATTTGATTGAAAATATACATGTCTAGCTTGTAATTTATCTGCTCAAAGATAGTGTCGCAATTAATCTTATCAGTATAGTTATGTATATAAGCATTAATCAAATAATGCAATATTTTATCTTAAAAAAACACATATAATTTATTTTACTCTCAAAAAATAAATGCGTTTAAATAGAGGCCCTTTGGCGAAAAAAAGCGAAACAATTTGAAACGCAACATGAAATTACACACTAAACCTCCAACTAAAAAAAACAAAAGAGCGACGACGGAAGAGGTCTAGAATGGAGCCAAGACTTTACCTGAAACCGCTCTCTCTTCTCCTTCGATCTCCGCGGCTGGAGGAAGTAATGGACCGTTTGATAAATTTTGTAAATCCTCCCGTAACAGGTGACCATCACGCCGTCCTCGTCCATGTCTGTGCTGGCGGATTTCAGGGCGATTTTTTTCTTTAATCTAGGGGGGGGGGGAGAGAGAGAGAGACGTTATTTAAAAAAAAAAAAAAAACTCAAATAACCCTAAATAAAAAATATATATATAATAATAATAAATAATAATAATAAATAAATAAATAAAAATACATATGCAATTTATCGCAACCCATGGCAAATCAAATCAAATAAAAAAAAAACAATAATAATAATGATAATGATGATAATAATAATAATAATAACAATAATGATAATAGTAATAATAATAATAATAATAATAATAATAAATACTCACTCATACAATTTTTCGCAGTCCACAGTAAATCTAATAGCCTTGAATACCCCCCCCCCCCTAAAAATAATTAATAATAATAATAATAATAATAATAATAATAATAATAATAACAACAACAACAAATACTAACTTATACAGTTTATCGCAGTCCACAGTTAATTTAATAGCCTTTGACCCCCCCCCCCCCAACAAAAAAAAAAAAAATAATAATAATAATAACAACAACAACAATAAATAAAGAAACTCAGTTCTACAATTTATCGCAGTCCACAGTAAATTTAATAGCCTTGAATCTCCCCCCCCCCCAAAAAAAAAAATAAAAAAAAAAATAATAATAATAATAATAATAATAACAACAACAACAAAAATAAATAAAGAAAGAAACTCACTTATACAATTTATCGCAGTCCATGGTAAATTTGTCAGGATCTTGTTCCACCCTGACGATACCCTGGTACACACAAGACAGTTCTTCCTTAGCCACCCCGTAGTCCTCGGCGCGGTCTCGGTGGAGGAGGAGAGACAGACCTCGAACCTCCGTCAGGGGTCTGTGTTGAGAGCAGTTGAACTGGAGGGGTGAGACACGCGTGAGAAAGGATCGTCTTGTGGTGAGAAACGCTTGTGGTGAGAAGCGAGGGTGATGAGAAGGAGGTGTGATGAGAAGGAGGTGTGATGAGAAGGATTGTGATGAGAAGGATTGTGATGAGAAAGGATTGTGGTGAGAAGGGATTGTGATGAGAAGGGATTGTGATGAGAAGGGATTGTGATGAGAAGGGATTGTGATGAGAAGGGATTGTGACGAGAAGGGATTGTGACGAGAAGGGATTGTGACGAGAAGGGATTGTGACGAGAAGGGATTGTGACGAGAAGGGATTGTGATGAGAAGGATTGTGGTGAGAAGGGAGTGTGATGAGAAGGGATTGTGATGAGAAGGGATTGTGATGAGAAGGGATTGTGATGAGAAGGGATTGTGATGAGAAGGGATTGTGATGAGAAGGGATTGTGATGAGAAGGGATTGTGATGAGAAGGGATTGTGATGAGAAGGGATTGTGATGAGAAGGGATTGTGATGAGAAGGGATTGTGATGAGAAGGGATTGTGATGAGAAGGGATTGTGATGAGAAGGGATTGTGATGAGAAGGGATTGTGATGAGAAGGGATTGTGATGAGAAGGGATTGTGATGAGAAGGGATTGTGATGAGAAGGGATTGTGATGAGAAGGATTGTGGTGAGAAGGGATTGTGATGAGAAGGGATTGTGATGAGAAGGGATTGTGATGAGAAGGGATTGTGATGAGAAGGGATTGTGATGAGAAGGGATTGTGATGAGAAGGGATTGTGATGAGAAGGGATTGTGATGAGAAGGGATTGTGATGAGAAGGGATTGTGATGAGAAGGGATTGTGATGAGAAGGGATTGTGATGAGAAGGGATTGTGATGAGAAGGGATTGTGATGAGAAGGGATTGTGATGAGAAGGGATTGTGATGAGAAGGGATTGTGATGAGAAGGGATTGTGATGAGAAGGGATTGTGATGAGAAGGGATTGTGATGAGAAGGGATTGTGATGAGAAGGGATTGTGATGAGAAGGGATTGTGATGAGAAGGGATTGTGATGAGAAGGGATTGTGATGAGAAGGGATTGTGATGAGAAGGGATTGTGATGAGAAGGGATTGTGATGAGAAGGGATTGTGATGAGAAGGGATTGTGATGAGAAGGATTGTGGTGAGAAGGGATTGTGATGAGAAGGGATTGTGATGAGAAGGGATTGTGATGAGAAGGGATTGTGATGAGAAGGGATTGTGATGAGAAGGGATTGTGATGAGAAGGGATTGTGATGAGAAGGGATTGTGATGAGAAGGGATTGTGATGAGAAGGGATTGTGATGAGAAGGGATTGTGATGAGAAGGGATTGTGATGAGAAGGGATTGTGATGAGAAGGGATTGTGATGAGAAGGGATTGTGATGAGAAGGGATTGTGATGAGAAGGGATTGTGATGAGAAGGGATTGTGATGAGAAGGGATTGTGATGAGAAGGGAGTGTGATGAGAAGGGATTGTGATGAGAAGGGATTGTGATGAGAAGGGATTGTGATGAGAAGGATTGTGATGAGAAGGGATTGTGATGAGAAGGGATTGTGATGAGAAGGGATTGTGATGAGAAGGGATTGTGATGAGAAGGGATTGTGATGAGAAGGGATTGTGATGAGAAGGGATTGTGATGAGAAGGGATTGTGATGAGAAGGGATTGTGATGAGAAGGGATTGTGATGAGAAGGGATTGTGATGAGAAGGGATTGTGATGAGAAGGGATTGTGATGAGAAGGGATTGTGATGAGAAGGGATTGTGATGAGAAGGGATTGTGATGAGAAGGGATTGTGATGAGAAGGGATTGTGATGAGAAGGGATTGTGATGAGAAGGGATTGTGATGAGAAGGGATTGTGATGAGAAGGGATTGTGATGAGAAGGGATTGTGATGAGAAGGGATTGTGATGAGAAGGGAGTGTGATGAGAAGGGATTGTGACGAGAAGGGATTGTGATGAGAAGGGATTGTGATGAGAAGGGATTGTGATGAGAAGGGATTGTGATGAGAAGGGATTGTGATGAGATTGTGATGAGAAGGGATTGTGATGAGAAGGGATTGTGATGAGAAGGGATTGTGATGAGAAGGGATTGTGATGAGAAAGGGTTGTGACGAGAAAGGATTGTGGTGAGAAAAGTTTGCGAGGAGGTGTTCGTTCCTCCTAAGCTTGGTGGGTTAAGTAAATAGCATTTGGTTGATTTAAAATCCGAGAATGAAACTACCGTTCACTTTCATCACAATATATATCAACTCAAAAAGCAACCCATCCCCCAAAAAATAATAATAACAATACCTCTAGTACTAGTACTAGTACTACTACTACTACTACTACTACTACTACTACTACTACTACTACTAATAATAATAATAATAATAATAATAATAATAATAATGATAATAATACTAATACTAATAATAATGGTTAATCTGTACGGTATGGATGCAGTAAGCTCGAGCAAACTGAAGATGATATCCTTGTAAAGGACAAAACGCTGAAGTCGTCGGTACAAGAAATAAAATGCAGACGCGAACGGTAATTTTACAAATAAAGGAAAGAGTTCGCTGATTTAGTGTTACTGCATACTATGGTGATGTGTCCCCGAGGATAGCGCCCAAAAGGCACGCCCAGTCACAGCAATTTAGATTGTTGAGGAAAGTTGTGACGTTAAGTTGGGGATTCAGTCCATATTGTAAATAATTACCATAATAATAATAATAATAATATCAATAATAACATCAATAATAATAATAATAATAATATCAATAATAACATCAATAATAATAATAATAATAATATCAATAATAACATCAATAATATTAATAATAATAATAATAATAATAATAATACATTTAATAATAATAATAATATCAATAATAACATAAATAATAATAATAGAATGAGGATTGATAGATACATATTGCCCGTTAGAACCCCAGAACCTGGATTGGATCCGGCGCTAATGATGAAGAAAAAACGAGGCAAAGATAATAACAATAACAATAACAATGATACCAATAACAACAATAATAATAACAATAACAACAATCATAACAACTACACAATACCAATACTACTCACACTACTACCGACAACAACAACAGCAACACTACAACAGCACCAGGGGGGACAACAGCACAACAGCCAAGCCAACGAACCTCCTTGGGCTGCTTCACCCTGAACTTGACGACGCTGGGATGCAGGGGGTCGAAGTCGGGGATGCTACAGCCGGGCGTCGTCAGGATGAAGGGCCGCGTGTCGTGTCCTGCCGGGGAGAGAGAGAGGGAGGGGACGGGGGGGTTAAATTGGTGGTGGTGGTGGTGGGGGGTGGTGGTGGTGCGGGTGGTGGGGGTGGTAGGGGTGGTGGGGGTGGTGGTGTTGGTGATGGGGGTGATGGTCATGGGGATGATGGTGGTGCGGGTGATGGTGTTGGTGGGGTTGATGGTGGTGGGGGTGGTGGTGTTGGTGGGGGTGATGGTGGTGGGGGTGATGTTGGTGGGGTTGGTGGTGGGGGTGGTGGTGATAGTGATGATGATGATGGCTCTAGTAGTTGTGGTAGTGGTGGTAGTGATGATAATGCAAAACACACCGCGTGTTTTACTAAACTCAGATTCTAATGCCGGCAAGAGTGATAGGGAAAAAATGGAACCCAGATTTAATGAAATCGTAGCTACTTATCAACATTGTTCTCGTAACAAACACGGGCGTCGGATGTGAAGAAATTACGTCACTTAATGATGATTTCAGGAAACATTCCGAGTGAAGAGCCTTTCAATGACAATGAATTTTCGTTTCTACACACACGCGCACGCGCACACGTATACGCACAAACACACACAAAAAACACAAACACACACACACACACACACACATATATATAAATATATATATTAATACATTAGTGTATATACATACACGCTGATCAATTTCAGTTGAGGTCTTATTGATAATATGTATGTGTATGTGTGTGTGAGTGTGAGTGTGAGTGTGAGTGTGAGTGTGAGTGTGTGTGTGTGTCCACCCTCACCCTCTCGATCTCACTCCCGCCCTCACCCTCTCGATCTCACTCCCGCCCTCACCCTCTCGATCTCACTCCCGCCCTCACCCTCTCGATCTCACTCCCACCCTCACCCTCTCGACCTCACTCCCACCCTCACCCTCTCAATCTCACTCCCACCCTCACCCTCTCGATCTCACTCCCACCCTCACCCTCTTGATCTCTCTTTCACCGTCACTTTCACCCTTATCCTCTCCCTCTCCCTCCCCCTCTTCCTCACCCTCACCATCTCTCTCTCTCTCCGTCACTCACCTTCTTCCTCCCCCAAACTGCATCTACAAACTCACGTAAACAAGCCAGGCCACATGGTTCGGTGCTGCTCCTCGACAAGATGCCCTGGTGTAGTGTGAACGCAACGCCGGCTAACAACACCATCAGCAGGATCATCCGACGACCTGAGGGAAGATATGGTAGGTGTACAGAAGACGCTCTCATTCTGGTGTTATTTTAGTCTGCCATGTTACTTGGGTGATGAGTCCGGTTCATATTTCGTGATACATAAAATGTTTGATGGTCATATAAAACAAAAAAAAAATATGTAGTCTATGGTATAGGTAATAAATGTTCGTGTTGTTTTCGCTAACCATAATTCACTAGAATTTAGTTTGTAAGTTTTAAGTACGACGTAATGGTTTGTTCCAAAAACGTGATATCTATTCAACTAACCTTTAACTTTCGTCATATTCCCTAGTGCCAGCTTCACCATTTCCGTAATACCTGAAACAGAATAACATTTAGTAATGAAACAAGCAAATAGTAGGAAAAACAATAACAATGAAAGACTTAATATCAGCTACGACTTAATAATAGCAAATCTGTCAAAAGTGGAAAATATGCTCAAATGTATCACAGACTGGTGACAAATTCAACTCAACCGCGAATACTAGCATCAGCTGATGTCATGTTCGGGGCGGAGAGTCACTGGCCTCCTTCATAACACTGGCCTCCTTTGAAGTACATATTTTTTGAGACATGAGTTTCTAGGTCACTTACACAACACTATCCAGGCATTGGCAAAACTCGAACTATCATTATCTATTATCTGGAGAAGATACTACCTCTATTTACTATCAAACATTATAACCACACTAACTGCTGGGCTTAACACTTCCCGCCCGTGGAAACTTAAAACATTGGCTGCGCAGCTGTTGTTGATACTAATAGAGATAATATTCCCTGGCGGAAGAAGAGGAACACGATGTTAGGCACATTTATACAGAAGACGCAATAATAATAATAATTATTATTATAATAATAATTATAATAATAATAATAATAATAATAATAATAATAATAATAATAATAATAATAATAATAATAATAATAACAATAATAATAATAATAATAATAATAATAATAATTCATATTAATGATAATAATGATATTAAAAATAATAATTGGAGAAAAATATAATTACATACAAAAACTGTCTCAACATCATGTTCCCTATAAAATTAGATAAAAAAAAATGAAACCATTAAAGTCTATCATATCACCCCACTCCTCACTATACAAGTTTCCGGAGTGCTGTCTGTGACGAGTTTCACTTAAAGAAAGAGACGTAATTGTATTATGATACCGTATTGCGAAATTACACTTACTATGCTATTATAATGAATACATTTGCAGGAAATGCAAATGTAATTTCATAAAAAAAAAAATCGTGGATAAACAGAACGAAAAATATGGTGTGTGTGTGTGTGTGTGTGTGTGTGTGTGTGTGTGTGTGTGTGTGTGTGTGTGTGTGTGTGTGTGTGTGTGTGTGTGTGTGTGTGTGATGCGAATGATAACAAGTTGTGTTTGTGCGCAACCTCAATCGAGAAATTTCTTATCGAGTATCACATTTCGGGTTATATATCCTTGTAATATGTAACCCGAATTCATAACCTTGTTACACTTTTTTTCCTACTAGAAAGTAATTTATTATACCAATCACATAATCACTTCCATAATAAGCCATAACGTCTACGATTGCTTGTTTTCGATTTTCAAATGATACTTCCTGTCATGAAAACAGTATAATATAATCCTAACTTATACTGTATATATATATATATGTGTGTGTGTGTGTGTGTGTGTGTGTGTGTGTGTGTGTGTGTGTGTGTGTGTGTGTGTGTGTGTGTGTGTGTGTGTGTGTGTATATATAACAACATATAAAAACTATAACATCAAAGAAGTGAGAAAAGGAACAACAACAACAGCAGCATATAGTACCCGAGTAGCAGTAAATTCCCCCCAGTCGTATGTTCGACCTTACAATACCACATACCTGTTATTTTGGATCTCCAATGCATTTATCTAGCAAGAACGGGACTGAGCGTAGAGACTGGATGTTAGCGTATCCTGTTGATTGTGAAGTCCGTCGTTTCCTGATAACAAAATAATACTCGTCAACCTCAACAAAACATTGAACTCATTGTTTTTGACTCGGTAAAGTATTCTAGAGTCGAAACTTGCGTAAATGCAAAGTTGGTATTATTTTGGCGGTGTTTTCTGTGTATATATCTATCTGTGCACGCATATACATATTTATATACACGAGCATGTACACTCGCTGTAAGAAAAAAAGTACTTGTTAGTACTTTTCAAAGTTTGCAACAGATGAAGCTTCATAATGTGTTCGAATAGTGGATAATCCCATGACGATAAAACCGAGAAGTGTGCCTTGGTCGGTCGTACCTTCCTACGGCAGCTCCACAGAGAGGAAACGAGAACCTCCCCCTCGGCCAGCTGGTACTCAGACGCCACGGGCTATGAACCACTGGCACTCTCTGAAGTAAGCAACAGAGGTACCGAAGTCATTCTTCACAGAATGCGCCTAGGTTACCACTGTGCATGGCAGATTATCCCAACAATCGAACGCGATGAAAGGTGCTGCAAGCACTGCGGCGAGCCGAACGCCACACTAGTCCACTACCTAGAAAATTGTGACCATACCCAATTCCTGAGACAGGGACCGCCCACAACAGCCGCCGTGCTGGTAAAGAGGCTATGCGAAATGCTTACACCATGGCGGCAGGAGCGCCTGATGGCAATCCCGCCGCCACGGTAAGCACCGAGTGTCAGACAAC
>NC_061847.1:6269856-6284856 GCF_019202785.1 Penaeus chinensis | reverse complement strand
GGGCCAGCATAAACAGGTTTATTTTAGTTTCCCTTAGCGGGTATTCAGTTTTCTATGGTTAGCTACATAGCGTCTAATGTTCGATAGAATTGTAATTTCATTATTTTATTTGGTAATTGCTCTATTTCGAGGCGATTGTTAGTATATAGCATGTAAGGGAAGATTATAATTTTCATTCACCTTGCCATTTTCACTACGTATAGGTAATGTATAATGTATGGCAAGTTTTAGGTTGTCAATTTGCCATATATTGAGATTACTCAGGAACTGGAGAGAGAGCTATTGCGAACCATGCAATTTCGTAAGTTTTCTAAAACGTGCCTATTTTCTTGACTCAAACTTTTATCAATTGGTCACCCGCAAATCAAACACATGTTGTAGGTCATTTACCTTGCTGGCTTTAAAGAGTGCTGTTACCAAGCACCCATTTGAGTACTGCTATACTCCTTCTCACCACCCTTTATACTCCCCTTGAGTAAAGAAAGTAACAAGTGGAATATATTCAAATATATTCACGCGTATAGGCGACCGGATAACATATTTTTATTCCACTCCGGAGCGGGCTCAGTGTTTGTTACATGAATAATACGTACAATTTTACGTGTGATTTCCATTTTTGTGAACAATATTATATCAATTGGCGATTATAAACACATGAAATAACTTTGTACCTTTAATGGGTTCCTAACTTATACAATTGAATTTCCTCGTCTACTGACGAGTCCAAATTCTCCCCTTGGAGAGTACGGAGAGTTGCAGAACCTTGCCTCATCTACTTCGTATGGCCACACGGAATTCAGTACTGTTTTAACCGAAATTAAGAAAATCTACCGAAGATAAATCCTCACAAACGACCACGTTCGACGACAGTTAGTACTGATTAGGAATGCCGATAAATTACCATTCCGATGCTACTACCATAAAAGTCTGGCAGTTGACAGTGTATTAGACATACAAATGTAGACACTTGCATATAACTAAGTAAAGAGAAATCCACACATATAAAAACAATACATACATTCAATTCAGTGGAACAATAGTAGCCATATTGCTGTATACACCTCTAGAATACGAACTAATGTCTGTTCTTAGCCATAAACATTATAATTCACTAGCTTGTAGGCTTGCCACAGCGACCTTCTTGTCTGATACAATAAACATTTACAGTAAGGGTAAAAAAAATATATTCTGGGTGAATATTTATTCATCAGGTCTTATATTTCCTACGATATATCCTGATAAAATTATTCAAATAATGATATTGAAGAAGGTTAAGTTGTACGGTTAAGTCTGATAAGAATTTATGCAGTTTATAATGTAGTGCTTATATTAATATCCCATTTGAACGAATTAGCTTGGAAAATGGCAGGCCCAAATCAGTGTTCTAACATGAAATAGATAAATTAATAGATTAAAAACTAACGTAATGTATAGTACATGCTTTCTTAAAGGTAGTGACCACTAGAGACACTGTATAATAGAAAATAAACAGCTGTGACTAAAAGTAATATATCACAATAATATAGCATGTTACGTATTGTTGCCACACAGTTTATTCATGAGAGCCTTCACGCCTCGAGTCATTAGGACACGCAGGACGTAACACACGGTGAATATAAGTTCGACCAGAGTGATGAAAGAGGCACCCATGAAGAGCCCCATCTGCCCGCCAAGGTCACCTGGAAGGATAGCAGAAAGGTACATTGCGTTTAATTATATGAGGTCGAGTACACGAAGGAGAGGTTATGGGATGAAAAAGGGGTCTAGAGAACATAATCTTTGGTTGAGATATATGGCGACAGGATTGCGTACGAAAGGCAGAAATGTCACTGTGACAGTTGTGTCTCATGATAGCGTTATACCTATATCAACTTTTAGAAATGTTTATATAAGTAATAAAGGCACGGTTATATTTAACAATTAAGAGGTTGTGTTTGATCGATACATACTGAACCATGTAATGAAAGTTGGGATACGTTCGTAGTACTCCGTGAAGCCCAGTTCGGTGTAGTAGATGTTCACCATGGAGAGGGTTATGCTGTGAGATTATGAATAAGATGTTTAATCATACATTTTTTTATCGTTATATGGAAAGTAGGGAAACAACATTCTTAGAATGCAGAATACAATACAATAGAAATGAAACACACCTGTAGATTTGTAACTTCGGTTAATACAAGACATATTGTTTTGAATAAAAAAGAAATGAGTTTTACATATGTTATCTACGGAGAGAATGAGAGAAAAATACAGAGAGAGTAGCAAAGCAAGAGCCAGAGAGAGAAAATTACTTAGGAGGAAGCAGTCGGTTGTCAATGATGCTTTGTACTCCATTCTCCATGAGAGTAGTGTAGCTCAGTTGCTGGTTGATTGTCGTAGTAAAGCACAATTTTCCGAAATCTGTAAAAACAAAAGATAAATCTGTTACGTTATTCCCGATGCACAATGGTATGTGTACAGCGTTAGTTCGGTAACAGGAATATGTGTTTCTCCTTTTTTCTCGTTCTTATTTTTGTTATTATTATTGTTTTCATTATTACTATTGTAGTTGTTTCGTTATCATTATTGTTATTGTTGTTATTATTATTATTATCTTTATTATTATTATCATTATTATTATTGTTGTTATTATTATTATTATTATTATTATTATTATTATTATTATTATTATTATTATTATTATTACTGTTATCATTATCATTATTGTTATTATTATTATTATTATTATTATTATTATTATTATTATTATTATTACTGTTATCATTATCATTATTGTTATTATTATTATTATTATTATTATTATTATTATTATTATTATTATTATTATTATTATACTCTTCGCCTTTCCCTTATTATAACATTTTAAATCATTTTTTCCCGCTTTCTTCCTTTCTTCACCTCCTCCACTTTCTTTTCACATGCACCCTACCTTCTTCCATTTGGCTCAAGTGATTCTGAACACAGTCCATCATCTTGTCATTTATTTTACTTTGGTAGAGTGTTATCTCAGGCGTGCACGCACCTGGAAATTATGAGACTGTTGTTAAAAGCTGTTCGAGAATTATTCAAGAGGATATAACAATATACTGATTGTATGTGATACCTCCCTTACAGTTTCATATGAATGCATACTTTATCTCTTATAAAATCACTGTGTGTTCATTTCAGAGGAGACGCATAAGAAGAAAGAGGGGGGAAGGGAGGTTAGTAGGAATGAAGGTTAGTAAGGAGAGAGAGAGAGAGAGAGAGAGAGAGAGAGAGAGAGAGAGAGAGAGAGAGAGAGAGAGAGAGAGAGAGAGAGAGAGAGAGAGAGAGAGAGAGAGAGAGAGAGAGAGACTCATTTAAGAACTTATCACGAAAAAATGATCAATTGTAATTTACGAAAACCGTATCACTCACTAGTTGTATCATTGGTGAACATGAACGGGATGGCCGAGCAGTTGAAGAAATGGTTAAGGCAGTCTCGATAAAGCAAAGAGAAGTATTGGTTACTCCCCGTATAAGCTCGCTCCTCCTCGCTCATGGCCCAGAACTTTTCCTCGCTCACACAACGAGGACTGGGGTTGGGCCACAGCCAGTCGTCCAGGTACACATCTGTGTGGTCGATCTGAGAAATACGTGTCAGTTGTGTGTTCGCGTGAGAGAGATGCGTATATGTGATAACATGTGCGATGCAACATTGTGAGTTCGATTCGTTGAAGTACTGAAAGTCAGCCTGGACACGGCGATGCGTGCTTTACATATTTACACATTTTATCTCCCTCTTTCACACTCCTAAATCCTCTTTCATCCTCAGAAGACCATCCGTCCCGTCCTTACATTAGTCACGTCAAGAGCGACGGAGGCTGCGGTGTTGGGCGCAATCCGGACGGCCTGGATGTTGGCGGCCACAGCGGGCGAGCTGGCGAAGTTGGAGAGCGACGACACACACACACACACACACACACACACACACACACACACACACACACACACACACACACACACACACACACACACACACACACACACACACACACACACACACACACACACACACACACACACACACACACACACACACACACACACACACACACACACACACACACACACACACACACACACACACACACACACACACACACACACACACACACACACACACACACACACACACACACACACACACACACACACACACACACACACACACACACACACACACACACACACACACACACACACACACACACACACACACACACACACACACACACACACACACACACACACACACACACACACACACACACACACACACACACACACACACACACACACACACACACACACACACACACACACACACACACACACACACACACACACACACACACACACACACACACACACACACACACACACACACACACACACACACACACACACACACACACACACACACACACACACACACACACACACACACACACACACACACACACACACACACACACACACACACACACACACACACACACACACACACACACACACACACACACACACACACACACACACACACACACACACACACACACACACACACACACACACACACACACACACACACACACACACACACACACACACACACACACACACACACACACACACACACACACACACACACACACACACACACACACACACACACACACACACACACACACACACACACACACACACACACACACACACACACACACACACACACACACACACACACACACACACACACACACACACACACACACACACACACACACACACACACACACACACACACACACACACACACACACACACACACACACACACACACACACACACACACACACACACACACACACACACACACACACACACACACACACACACACACACACACACACACACACACACACACACACACACACACACACACACACACACACACACACACACACACACACACACACACACACACACACACACACACACACACACACACACACACACACACACACACACACACACACACACACACACACACACACACACACACACACACACACACACACACACACACACACACACACACACACACACACACACACACACACACACACACACACACACACACACACACACACACACACACACACACACACACACACACACACACACACACACACACACACACACACACACACACACACACACACACACACACACACACACACACACACACACACACACACACACACACACACACACACACACACACACACACACACACACACACACACACACACACACACACACACACACACACACACACACACACACACACACACACACACACACACACACACACACACACACACACACACACACACACACACACACACACACACACACACACACACACACACACACACACACACACACACACACACACACACACACACACACACACACACACACACACACACACACACACACACACACACACACACACACACACACACACACACACACACACACACACACACACACACACACACACACACACACACACACACACACACACACACACACACACACACACACACACACACACACACACACACACACACACACACACACACACACACACACACACACACACACACACACACACACACACACACACACACACACACACACACACACACACACACACACACACACACACACACACACACACACACACACACACACACACACACACACACACACACACACACACACACACACACACACACACACACACACACACACACACACACACACACACACACACACACACACACACACACACACACACACACACACACACACACACACACACACACACACACACACACACACACACACACACACACACACACACACACACACACACACACACACACACACACACACACACACACACACACACACACACACACACACACACACACACACACACACACACACACACACACACACACACACACACACACACACACACACACACACACACACACACACACACACACACACACACACACACACACACACACACACACACACACACACACACACACACACACACACACACACACACACACACACACACACACACACACACACACACACACACACACACACACACACACACACACACACACACACACACACACACACACACACACACACACACACACACACACACACACACACACACACACACACACACACACACACACACACACACACACACACACACACACACACACACACACACACACACACACACACACACACACACACACACACACACACACACACACACACACACACACACACACACACACACACACACACACACACACACACACACACACACACACACACACACACACACACACACACACACACACACACACACACACACACACACACACACACACACACACACACACACACACACACACACACACACACACACACACACACACACACACACACACACACACACACACACACACACACACACACACACACACACACACACACACACACACACACACACACACACACACACACACACACACACACACACACACACACACACACACACACACACACACACACACACACACACACACACACACACACACACACACACACACACACACACACACACACACACACACACACACACACACACACACACACACACACACACACACACACACACACACACACACACACACACACACACACACACACACACACACACACACACACACACACACACACACACACACACACACACACACACACACACACTATGGGTGAAACTGAATCTAATTATGATAAGAGACTGTGAGTCTAATGCTGTAATTACAATTGTGTCTAATGAACAAAATATGTCTGATAAAATCACTGGAGGTGAAACAAAACGTACAGTGAAATCAAGCACTCCAAACTTTAGCTTGGCTCAAAGCAGTTACTCCCGTATATCTCCTTCTACCCAGTTCTCATTCCTTCCCTTACTTATTTCAATTTCCTGGCAACTCTTTCGGGAACATCGCGTTTATTTCCACTGGCAAAAATATTAAATGTCATCAAAAAGGGTAAAAAGAAAAGAGAACACCCACCCATGTACTCTTGAAGGGCGACATCGAAGAGAATCCTATAGCCTCCTACCAGTCCCGCAATAGTCTGGTTGAGTCTCAAGCCATTCTGGTTGAGTGTGGTGAAGCAGACGCCTAGTGTGGTGATGGTAGGCCTCAACACCGTCTGGCAGCACAGGGAACTACAGCAAGAGGTAATGAGTATTAATTGAACTAAATGATAAGGGGAAAATGCGTGGCTGAATGTGCCGGGTCATACTTTCTTGTACTTAACAAAATATCTAAAACATGGCAACAACAACGTAATATTTTATCCTTTCTGAGATTATCTGTGTTTTGCGGAACTAAGATAAAAAGCTCTTACCTACTCAGGCTCTGAGACGCCGAGTAGCATCCTTTCACCAATTCCTCACATCTGGTGATTGAGCAGGTGTAAAGTGATGTGAAGTTATCGCCGTTATCATTTTTTTTATCATTAATAATCAACTTTGAGACTATACAGTATATTCAGCATAACTTCACTGAAGATAGGTAAGTTGGAAACTTGTAGTGCCAGTAGGAAGGGAATTCTGTCTTACGAATATTAAGAAAAAATAAGCATGTGGGAAGCGATAAGAGAATGTTGAAAACTCAAACAGAAACAACACGGAAAAAAAAAAAAAAAAAAAAAAAAAAAAAAAGGCCAGGTGATGATCTCATTGCCTCAAGTTTCAAAATGCCTTATCACTTCGGGCTGCGTAACTATTAAACATTCGAAACGTCTTCTAAAGGACTTCAATCAATTAACAGGCAAGACACTGGAGGACTCTTACAAGGAACTGCCACAGCCAACGACTTACTCTGGGGAAAGCATTGTTATCAGTTCCTCGAGCGTGACTTTGTGCATTTCCAGGTATTCCCGAAGTTCATCCTTTAACAATATTATCCTTTTGGGGTCACGACTCAACACTGGGCTGATGACCTCTGTTCCGCGGACCGCCAGGAGGAGGTAGGATGCCAGGGTCTTGCTCACATTGTACTCTGTGGGGGAAGAAGAAAGTGGTGTAATGGCTGACTGTGGTTTCTGCGTCCGATGTATTGCTCAGAAAAGAAAAAAAAAAGATGGTGAATGTGGTTAATATGCAGAACAGACGCACCCATGCACGCACGCACGCACACACACACACACACACACACACACACACACACACACACACACACACACACACACACACACACACACACACACACACATATGCAGGAGAGAGAGGAGGGAGAAAAAAGGTCCAACAAGACTGAGACGACTCTTACTCTCCATCTTGCTTTTCCAGAATCCCGACAAAGTGCAGATGGTCATGTCGGGGAGGCGGATTCCCGTGCTCTGGTTGTTCCTGTAGGTCACCTCCGTGTAGGGTCGCTTTGTAACGAAGGCAGCGTAGGTGGCGTCGTAGCCTACTGACAACAAGGCCCCAAGGCTACGCAGGAGGAGCGAAGAAATAAAAAAAGGGGTGTCAGAATTAGAAAGTAAAAATAATTCGTCATCAGCAACATAAAAGAAATATCAAAATTAAAAAGCAATATGATAATGATAATAATAATAATAATAATAATAATAATAAATGGCCAGCTACATAAAAAGTGTCTAACTTAAAAGTAAAAAAAAAAAAAAAGAATCGGCAAAGTAAATGAAAAAAGTTTTCAAAATCGTCATCAACAAAGTAAAAGAAAATTCTAAAAGTACCATTAATGTTACTGCCATTATCCTCAATTCTTACACTGACATTATAGTTATCAACTTCATTATGATTACTAGTATCAGTAAAATTGTATATGTATCATGTCATTTTATCATCATTATCATTATAATAACTTCCTAAAATCATCGGCCTCATGATATATATTAAAAGAGACAAATGAATGCGTCTCACGTTCAGATAAGAAATTAATATTGTCTGAACAGATATCTAGATACTATTTATATAAACATGAACTTACAGTATGGTTGCTGATAAACGATGGGATTTGATTCCATTTTTGCTAGCAATATATTCTATATATTTTTAAAACTCACTTATGAACGAAAAATCAGTAATTTGTCTTACCGAGGAAAATTGTTCATTGAGGGAATCATTTCACGGTTTTATTCTGTTTAGAGTAATGCATTTTTTTCCCCCATTTGTCAAACAAAAGTCAGCTCTCAAAACAGATCTGTGTCACTGATAGTCTATATACTCGTTTTTATTGACGTAAAACAAACGAAATAACCTTTGCATACCTTTACACTGATCATTTCTCAAGGAACACAATGATAGGTACTACAACGCTGTGGAACAATCTTTTGAGTTATGATAGAGAGTTAATGTAACTTCAAACTTTATTTTTGCCTGGGCTATTTGGAAAGTGATCCATTTTATCCTTTCTCTTCTCTCTTTCGTCTCGTTTATTCCTTCCTCATGAATTCTTTCCTTTGTTGGTACCTTTGGTTTTGTACCACTTCTTACGTATATATATATATATATATATATATATATATATATATATATATATATATATATGGATAGGTGAATAGTTCAAGAACCACCTATAGCCACAAAATAAAAGTGAAATAAAAGTAACAGCAAACCCAGAAAGGCCTCAGCCGCGAGTGTCGCCCCACCTGACAAAAGTCACGACGACCCAGAATATCCTCATAATGATGTGTATGTCATTTTCTACCACGTGACTGAAGCCGTGGGCTGTCGTCTTCTGACAGAACTCTCTGAAATCATCATAGATATCGCAGTTAATACACTCGCTAAAATGGAACAATTGTGTGTGTGTGTGTGTGTGTGTGTGTGTGTGTGTGTGTGTGTGTGTGTGTGTGTGTGTGTGTGTGTGTGTGTGTGTGTGTTTGCGTGTGCGTGTGTGTTTGCGTGTTATTCAGTGTGGTTAATTAAAACAGTAAAAATGGACCATTTATTTACTGAATTCCTGAATGTGATTTGCAGTATGTCAAAAGGCTAAATAACTTTCTAAGAATATTTTGTTTCCAGACGCAAACTTTTCGCTTCAAAAGATGCACACATAATTCAGCAACATAAGACGAACTAACCTAAGCGTCTCCCTGGCGCCCTTTGTCAGTCCTGAAGCTTGAACCATCAGCTTCTCACGGGTCTCCGTAAGCTTGGTCAGTGTGATTTTTCTCTGGAGTACTTTTTCTGGCTTGGGTTTTTCATTCCCCTGCGAAAGTTTCAGCTTGGAGTCACCGTGTTTGATGGCAGGTCTGCTTGTCACCTTCGTATCCGGTGGTGTTTGAGGGACGATTTGATTGCTGTTTGGTTGGGATTTCGTGTTTTCTTTCAAGTTACGTGGTCTCATCACGATGCCACAGTCGAGTTTCGAGTTGTTGAGGCTTAGGGCGTTATTATCGTCGCTGCTCGAAGGATACATCATCTCATACGACGGCGGGTCCTCGTCGAAAGCCAGTCGATCCTGAACACACAAACTGGCAGTTCTCGTGAGGATACGATTCGCATATCGACTGTCCCTACCGTCACGTTCTGGCGGAAGTCCGACTTCTTCTGTTTCCTTTGTCGTCAGCCATGGTTCCTCCGGCTGTCTTATGCAGTTCGATAAGGAAGGAAATACCGTATCATCGGGTTGGTAAGTCTACAAGTCACAGCACATGAAGCACAAACTAACAGCCATCGCCAGAGTAGCGTTTTTGTGTCTCATTCCTATGTTCATCGCAGGAATAATGTGCCACACCATTCCCTCCGTCCACGACAGAGTAGGGCCGATTCTCTTATATAGCCTTGATAACATCAAGAGTGCATGACGTCACGATTTTTTTTTTCTGCACTGGAACATGTTTTTTTTGACATCTTGTTCCGGGTCGCACTTTTTTCCCCCTTAAAACAATTTAAAATGTGAAATGGTAACTTGCGATTTAATCTTAATCTTTATTACCGAAATCAAGTATCACTAATAATCAAATAATAATTTAATAACTATTATCATTGTTAAAAAGGGACACCAGGGTTCGGATTGAAATCTATTAATCGTTATTATTTTGAAGTGAAGCAAAAAATCGGCGAAATATTACCCAATAACACTCCTTAGACTATGTGGCATGTGTGTTTACCTCTCAGCGAGACACGCTCGATCATACCTCATAAAACCCCGTCTCATAAACTCATAAATAAGACCAACAACTCGGAACCTTTGTTGTCGGATATAGTTCGTAAGAAATTTCGGAAGAGAGAGAGAGAGAGAGAGAGAGAGAGAGAGAGAGAGAGAGAGAGAGAGAGAGAGAGAGAGAGAGAGAGAGAGAGAGAGAGAGAGAGAGAGAGAGAGGGGGGGGGGAGGGAGGGAGGGAGGGAGAGAGACACAGAGAGAGAGAGAGAGATAGGGAGAGAAGGGGGGGTTAGAAACACAGACAGGCATACAGAAATATTTTTTGTACATCACCAGTACCCTTCAGTAATTGATAAACGTATATTCAGACACTGCTCTGTATTTCCTAAAAATAATATAGTTCCTTAAACTAAACTCATACAAATACAGTTAAAGTAGCCGATACGTCCTCCTGGGGCAGTGGAAAGGGGGTGATAAGGATACGACAGGATGACAGTAGGAGCAGTTAATAATTTGTTTTTTTTTTTTGTTTTTTACAAAACTTCTGAGTAAATTAGTTTACTAGATTAACAGTGAAATACTTGGTCGTGTTTAATCTTGTTGCTTTCAGTTTGAAGCATACTAAAATAGAAAAAATTAAAAAGAGTGTGGTCGTATGTGTGTATGAGGGGGACGCTAGGAATCCACCTGTAAGCCAAGGTGGCGCCAGCCTGAAAAGGTTTGGGAACCATCTAGTTCAAGCTATAACAATCGTAATATCAAATGATTTGCATTATCATCACTATACGTTACAGATGCCTTTCATAATGTTCGGCAAAAAGTATATGACATATCTCACAAGTCACAATGAAGTAAAATGCAGTTTATTCTTTAAACAAAAGCGAAATTAAATCAAAGCATTTAATAATCAGAATCAAACGTATTATGCATGATGCACGGACATCGACAGACCAGTCAATTGCCCACTTATCACGAACTCAGTGTTTATGACCCCACGGCGGATGATAGAGCCCGTGATGACCTTGCGGTAAGATAACGGGGCGGCTGATCCAAATAACAAACGGCCGACATGTATGTCTTGGTGTTCACGCGGGCTCTGATACGCTCTGGCGGGCAGGTGGGGGCGGGGGGCGGCGACTGCATTTTCTCTCTCTTTTCTTTGGTTCGATTGCTTATTTTGTGTGTGTAATTTTCCGACTTGTTGGTTTCCTCTGATCGTTGTTATTCTCGTATAATCAAATTTTGTTTCAGTTGAACGAGAGGAAGGCGGTTAATTAGGAACTTAAATGAATTGTCAAAGTATTGGTTTGACAGATATTAACATTTGCTTCTAAATAAGGTGACAGGCGACCTGTTTTAAAAACGTCGTGACACCGAGTTCCCTCAGCCCAACAGGCAACACACAAAACTTTCTTTATCTACTATGCTATGATCGCAACAAACGCAGGTATGCAAAACTTACATAGCCTAAGATTTCCAGGGATGGTGTAAGCCTAGAATTTAGCTAAATAAGTTAGTAATCGCGGTTTCCAAAAGTACAAAAACAGGTACGTAGACAATTCCAGACCTTGATATCAAGAGGAATGTCACAACAGCAGATGTTTGGGAATGAAGTGGACCGTCTACGTCTGCTTCTAGGTTGGTTTATGCTGAAGTTTAGGTAATTATGGATATTGTCAGGGTTCTGGGAATGGCATTGAGTACTTGGTAATTTGTACGTCGTTTAGGCGCTGGTACACATTACTTGGAAGCTGTTTTTTTAACTGATCAATCTTTAGAAATACCAAGAGGAACTGCCGACGATTTTCATTATTTATGGTTACCCTCAGGTGGATAGATAGATTAAATAATGACACTGAAAAATTATATAGATAAAATAAAATGGGACATACGTCTGGTACTAGGGCATTAACTGTTCAAGAGTTGCAAAGCGTGTACAGCCATAAATTGTCTGACAAAATGGTGGTTTGCACAAAATGGTAGTTGAACTCGATGGAGAGATGCATCATCGAATACCATCACACGCGCACACACACACACACACACACACACACACACACACACACACACACACACACACACACACACACACACACACACACACACACACACACACACACACACACACGTGTGTGTGTGTGTGTGTGTGTGTGAGAAATGAAGAAAATGAGAGAGAGAGAGAGAGAGAGAGAGAGAGAGAGAGAGAGAGAGAGAGAGAGAGAGAGAGAGAGAGAGAGAGAGAGAGAGAGAGAGAGAGAGAGAGAGAGAGAGAGAGAGAGAGAGCAAGAGCAGCCATGCGCAGTCATGCGTATGCACCCTTATGATGATGATGATGATTGGTAGCAATGGACTGTCCTAAAGAGGATAACCTCGACATTATCTCATAATATCATAGAGGTTCCTACTTTGCGGGATGCATATCAGTAGGCTAAAGGGAAAGACTCTCTGTCTCCCTATGGTGTGTATGTGTGGACGGGCTCATACTTTTGACCAGTTCAATTTGTACCGTTCTACGCTCTACTAATCTGTCCTTGAGAATCTCATTTACTGGCCATTCAGTTTAAAATTATGAATCTCTTCTGAATCAGTCCTTTCCTACATTTTTCAATAGGTACACGTTGTCACTGGTAAGTGTGAAGCAAGACGTCTATAAATGCCCAGGGGTATGTATGACACCTCCTTCACTCTGGGATGCTTGGACTCAGGAATCCCACGACAGTCCCTGCCTTGGGTGACAATGTATTATCAAATACCCATGAACACAGATTTTCCCCTGTCTACAAGACCAGTACAAGTAGAGTGGTTGGTCCCATCTGGGAAGTGATTGCAGCAATGATTATCAACACCTATTCATCCAAAAGACTCGGGCTTTTTTCGGCCAGTGAAGGGCATATGGAGAGAACTTGTTTCCATAACTTGCAATTTATCTTTTGAATTAAGGTTGTGTCATCTAGTAACATAGACACTGCAGGCTAGATAATTTGTTCCATATGATGATTTTGAATACAATGACTAGACTAGGAATGAATACAAGGACTAGACTAGGGAACCCAGTCAGTTTAATTTTGTGTTGCTAAGGACAGAAGAGTAATACTATAAGCAGTAGCAGGTCTGATAATCCCTGGTCAACACAAATTCTCTGTTGTGATCAGTCTATTTTAATAGAAGGGGGGGGGGTAAAAATAATGCAGGCTTCAAATTCATTTAACACTATATTAGTCTCTTGACAGTGTATTATAATCTCTGCATAAAATAGTCTGTATGTACATATATATTGGAACATTTGTTAAAAATATTTTACTTTGGAAGACAATATACTGCCATTATAAAAAATTATATGAAAACAATATTTACATACATATATCCAAACTGTCATAGTGCATGCCATTTTCACAAAAAATGCAGTGACAAAAAAAATCATTCAGTTGAAACATGATATAGACACACACAAATGTGTGGTGTGGTGCGGTGTGGTGTAATGTAGTGTAGTGTAGTGTAGTGTGGTGTGGTGTGGTGTGGTGTAGTTTAGTGTAGTGTAGTGTAGTGTGGTATGGTGTGGGTGTGTTATGTATCTATACATACATATGTATATATATGTATTTATGTATGTATATATACATATATATATATTTATATTGTATGAATATATGTATGTCTATATATAAACCTATATATGTATGTATGTATGTATGTATGTATGTATGTATGTATGTAT
>NC_061847.1:6257356-6267356 GCF_019202785.1 Penaeus chinensis | reverse complement strand
ATATTACTTAATATATATATATAAATATATATATATATATATATATATATTATATATATATATCAAATTAAATTGAGAATAAACAGCTAAAATATACTTAAATGATTCTTTTTAATGTATTTGTAACCAAGGGTGACTCCATATTTTCAAAAATAGAAATCTATATTATATTTCTTCCACAATCGGGGCTTCTGCTATGATTATTTCACATCAGAAATTTATATTTCATTTGTAACATCAGATACATTATATCACAGCTTGATAATTTGCAGAGTTTACACATTCAGGTATGTCTCTGCACAATCTTGGAAGGAGAATACACATTATCATATTAACCAAAATGCTTTCGCACTTATTACCCTTTACTCTGCATTAACCTCTTCAACAGGAATGTTTTCTGATTTGCCATTCCTGTTGTTCACTTTCCTTGTTGTAGCTCTTTCAGCAGGCAGATCCCACACAGCAGTTGGTTGAACTGTTTTGAGTATTACTCTATCACGGATATTGACATTTCTGAAGAATCGCAAGCCTGTCAGTAGTTCTATGTCTTTCACTGTTGTCAAGTGGTAGTGCAAGTATTCCATATCACTCTGCAATAGCACAAAAGGGAAATATAGAAAACCAGTTCTTTTATAAAACTGAAAAATAATAGCAACAACATATACACACATAACTTCACATATACTCACCATGAAACAATTATCCTGGACATCTGAATTTGGAAAGACAAATGGTAATACATCCAGCTGCTCTACTGGACACTTTGTAACTGGAGAACCATTACAAGAGGTAATCACTAAATAGTAATCACTTGGGACCAGTGGTATCACTGTTTTCCTGAAAAATATTAAAGTATGGTTACTCTGTGCTGCTGGAGAAGAATATACAATCTGCAGCATTAAAGAACAACAATATTATTTTATTGGAAAGTGCTTAGAAAGACTCATATCAGCATACAATGGAATTGAAATGTAATAATTAATAATGCTTAATATTATGAAAAATATACACACCACATTATATACATATAACATTAAATACAATTAACTATAAATACTCACATAACATCCGGCATATTATCCTTTTTCCCATTAAGGTCATAATCAAAGACAGGACCAAGAACAACATTAATTCCCCCTTTATTTGCTGCCCACCACTGAATAGCTCCGATCATGGCTTTATAAGCGCCCTTCATGTACCCAGCCTTCATAGGAGCCATGTTAGATAGTAGGTAACCTTCTGCAGCCAGCAGTTCCTGAGTTTCAAGTTCTGGAAAAAAAAGTTAAAATCAAAATGCTGGCTCTCTTTACGACTAAGGAAGCTCAATTAAGTCACTGAGTTATTACCTAATAAAGTCGAGTCAAGACTTGTGTGTGGCGAGGTACAAAATATACCTACTTAAACCTCACACAGTCAGAACAGCCTATGCACAGAAGCAAAAGTTTAAAACTATCACAGAATAACTAAGTGACACACAGAATATAGTATACTCTAAACTACTTATATGGACCACATTCATTTACAACAACTAATCCTGGATTAATTGCTGGCCCTGTATGGACCACATACTTATCTTGGTCACCCAAAAAAAATGTTTTGAGTTTCAAACATAATGACCTGATAAAGGACTTGGTGCAATTTTTCAAAACAGCAACTAATTTATCATGATGGTATCTATTTCATATAAATCATTCTTTTATCACTGTAATGTTGATGATACATTTGTCTTTATGATCACTTGTCATTGAGAAAAATAGGAAAAAACCCGCTTCCCATCCCACATGCAGCAGTCAATAGCTGATTGAGTATGGCAGCCCACAGGCTCGACCAATCAGCTTCCAGATAGCCTCCCCTGAGACTAGACAAAATTGTCAACTCTTACTGAAAGGGTTCAAGTTTATTCTGCATTATTAAAAGCCACTGGATGCTCATACAATAAATTAGTTAAGTTTGGTGATACGATAATGTTTAAAACATAAAAAAAACTGATATTAGTGAACTGACAAAGTGTATGTCATGAAGTATCTGTATGAACCACTTCATACAATATATTACACACTAACCAAATAAAATTATAAATTTATACATTATTGTTTCACCTCAAATACACAAGGCTTTATCTAGTCTACATAAATACAAAACAAATTACTGAAATAGTAATAAAATGCAAAATACGCTCACAAAAAAGAAAAAAAGAAAATGCATCATCTAACATACCCTCAGGATATAACTGCATAAGAGTTATTTCCTTATCCTTATAAGACTGACTGTTAAGGATATTGTCACACTGGTCTTCTTGAAGTCTTTCTAATCTCTGGTCTGCTTGCCAGCATGGTGGAGGTCTCTCCGTCTTCTGTAAAAACAACTGCTTTTACTCAATGCTCTACCTTTACAATGCAGACTGAAATATGCAGTGGTATTTACTGAAGTTTGAAGCATCTTACTATTCTAGTTTTATGTTCCTAATGATTATCATAAAAAGAATAAGTAGTGTTTATACTGACAGTTACTCGGTTTTAGTAACAAAAAATGCTGATGAAGAATGTCTACAACCTAGTTACTTTATTATCAGAAGGAAAGGGATTTAAACTTCAAATACTAACCACAGATATAAAAACAATCTATAGATAACTGGTAAGTGCCATTATTGAACCATTACAAATACTTATTTCTTGAGCACATGAAATTTTTTTTTTTTTTACATTTTTGAGCATTAACTTTTTTATCCCAATGGCAATTTTATACTATTGTCTGTATTTTTCAGCACAGCAGTAAAAAAGGAAATATACCTCTTGATTAACCTCCGTGTCCTCATTTTTGTCAGGGTCTTCATTCCCTGTTACTATAGTCTTGTTGATTGTGAAGCTCACCCATAATCCAAGATTCAGCTGCTCTTGTAGACCTGGCAGTTATAAAAATATTTTTTATGAAAAAATAAATGAAAATAAGTGCAGTTCCTTCCTTAAAAGTTCATCAGTCTGGGTTAATGATTTGTAACTGCCAATTTTGACTCTTGTATCCAAATACATGCAAATTTGAGTGGGAGATATGTGTTCTGGATGTAAGAGTCATAACTGGTCATTCACACATTAACAATGCTCCAGGCTGAACTTACAAATGGAAAATTAAAAATTACTTTTTCTGATCTATATATGGCATTTTCATAAAACTAAATGAAATTCACCTTTCATTTTACTTCAATAAAACCATACTAGCAAGATTATAACATGATTCAGAATACAAATAATTGCAAAAGCAGTTAGCAATTCTGTTGTGATCAACACTCAAGTTAGTCCCAATTTTCCCTGAACCAATACACATAACCAACTTTTTTCCTTAGAAAAAAATAGACCAAGCATTGTACCAACCTATAACATAGTCACTGTGTAGGAGGATCTTCATCTTTCCCTGTAAATGATCTGGATTGGAATATCCTACAAGGCCCCATGGATTATGGTAATTTTGCTGGTGGAACAAGTAGACTTTCAGCTCCTCTTCACTCATAGCATTTGCAGAGTCATCATAATCCTCAGTCTCGGTAGCATTGTTGGTGCTGTTACTGCTGATATTTGCAGTAACATAATCTACCTGGAGAGAAAGCATAACCATATTTGTAATCATAAACTAGAAATTAAATATTTTCATCTGAAAATAAAATATAAAGTAGATACCCAATAAACTGCTTTTTTATATTACTTTTTTTTTTCATTATCATTATTATTCTCATCATTAATAATTTATAAAACCCTTATAATCAAACAACTGCTATTTGGCAAACATGCACAATTAGCACAATTTAGTACTCATGTTTAATATCAAACCCAATATACATAAAACCAAGCTCTTATACATCAAGCTTACAAAGAAAGTACATTGACAAAACTTATAAAGAGCTAAGAAACAGCACAAATCATAAATGTTATAGAATAACTCAACCTGATAAATCATGATAAGAAGTAGGAACCAATTTAATAAATATAAATAATAAACAACTGTAAGATGAACATGATAAAGAAACATTGAAATGATGAAGAAACTAGGGTGAGCAGGATTATGCAGGTACTAAAATAGAACATTAATGGTAAATGTAGTATAGGCAATCTACTTACAGAGTTTATCATCACTCTTATCGACTTTATGATGACCTTGGAACTGATACTTGAAAAATTTATGCAAAGAGATTACTGAAACTCTGAAATATATTTTTAACTATAGGATGCCTACATTCACAAACTATCTAATTCATTGTATGTATACGCAGTAACGCTACCATAAAAAAATTATATTCTATCAACTTATACAATTGATGAAAGCATACAAAAACGGCCGCATTTGAGAGAATTGAAGATCATTCTGTTGTAGGAAATGAAACTCTACATTTAGTATATATTAAAATTAATTTCCAGAAGCCACCTGTTAAGACGAAATCAACGCAAATGTACCTTGGGAAAGACCCATGCACATCCAAGCCAAATTATATCAAAAGACTTTTTTTTTTATCAAATGCACATCCATTAAATATGTCAAGCATTGTACATTACTCTCTACGTAGATTTATTAGAAATACTTGAACATCCGCCGCCTCCTACCGGCAAACTTGAACGATTGTCACAGTGCTCATTGCTCGAAACTTGTTTACAGTGCTACTTGTGTTTTCGATTCGCATTCGACATTCCGGTGAAAAAACAAACGCTAAATAAAAGTGCCAAGATCTCGTGAATGACACTAAATTCTGTGAAGTACAATAACTGTGATCCAGCCGCAGAAGGTCGTCAGAGGTTCGTCCCTTCCCACATTTCCTTCCGTTTCGGCCATAAGGTAAACTCTAATTGCATCTGTAAATGTACAGGATATTGTAATTGCTGAAGTAGCCGGGTAGAAAATGTGATGATTGAAAAAAGGGAGAGGGTTTAGAAGGATTTTGCTTCCATCTTGTTGTGGTAGTATGTACACTAAGGATGGGGTTTGTTCATTCGTTCGCGTAATACCGGATCGAAAATTCCGTGACTCAATCTGAGCTCGATTTTTTTGTTCAATTTTCCTCTTTCTTTCTCATCAAAAAATGCGATACTTGTCTCGGTCTTTTAATTTTCCACTTTCGCTGACTTTTTAAAATACACCCTCCCCCACCCCTTCCCACCCAAATCCCACGTTTCCCCACGCGATCCCCTTACGGTAGATGGCTCTTGGCTTGCCCTTGGCGTGTGCGACCTTACTATATATAGTTTTACACTACGCAAACTGAAAGAATCTTGCATCATCAAAACACTTATATCGAAATGCAACATAAATCCATCGTAATCTCTTCAAACATGATCACGAAAGTAAAGAGAAAAAAGTATTTAAACTTACTTCAGGTTCCACTTGCTCTACGAAGATACACATGCACGTTTCTTCCGTTGCATTGTCAGGAACTTTTCTCCTATTGATCAGAGGCAATATCTCTTCCTCTAGGAGATTCTTGTGTGTGTCACGAGGAGATCGCTTCGGCATGTGGCGTAGTAAGTGGTCCAAGCTACCCAGTGTGCCTAATGAATAACTTATGGTTGTCATTCTTACCTCATTTATCTTACAATACATATATAAGTTTAATTTCTTTCTAAATTTATCAAACTGAAGTTAGTTCGAGAGAAAATTACACACACACACACACACACACACACACACACACACACACACACACACACACACACACACACACACACACACACACACACACACACATACACACACACATATATATATAGAGAGAGAAAGGGGGGAAGGGAAGGAGAGAAAAGGGAAAGAGTGTATATATATATATATATATATATATATATATATATATTATATATATGCATACACACGTTTTGAACATATTCTCACCATTATTGGGACTTGGCTTGACTTTAATAAGGTGACTCATCAGGTTGTATAGCTCAACATTCCGGAAGCTACGCGCTGTATAATTCACTTTCAGATCTGGTCCAAAACCAATGAAAGTTGCCTGTAAATGAACACAAGAAAGTCTTTATCAAGAGGTATTAAAATAAAATAATAATTTTCGACACTACTAATTCCTGTGCCATTTTTCTCTCTCTTTACTTCTAAAACCATGCAGTATATGGAATAATAATTAACATTCATAGTCTTTCTTACCTGCATACTTGGTTCCAAATTATTGAATCCATGTTCACCTTTCTTACAATAATTCTTAGTGTCTACTACAATCCGGGTATCTGGTTTCGTGTCCAAAATAACTTCTTCTATTCGGTCGTTATTGGCATAGTGGTATCTGCAAGTAAATAATAAATGAGACAAAGAAGATATACATAATGGATATGTGTATCGCAGGGTATTTCCAATTCATACAACGGGTGGCTTTAACCTGTATATATGAAGAGTTTTCCTCCTCGTACAATTAGTAATGAAACAGAGAGGTACATAATGGAAATTTGTGACTTTATGAGTAGTTTGTATGGACCTTGTAATACAGGTTCTTTCTAATTCAGTCACTGGTGTCTGTAACCTATTTATGAAACGGGTTCCTCCTCGTATAAATTGTAATTGATCAACGGTTCCAAGGTTGGGATGCGCGAGTTTTTGAGGTGCGTGAATCGATTGCAGGAGGTGCGAAAAAAAGTGAATAAATGTGGAATTTATATTCAAGGTTCATTTGAAACATATCGGTTATTATTTTGGGATCAACTAACGTGTAATGTATATTGTATGCTGAGTTTGAAACTTGCCTGAAATCGAATACATTCATCCAGCCTCCGATTTACATTTACGCTCAGTATTGATATTTAATACACAGGGCTTCATATTTTGCGCACACAAATCTCCCAAATAATGGACGTTTTTTTCAAGAATTTGCCGAACTTCAGTACTCCTCGAATCATGGCTGTTGCGAGTGACAGCATGACATTATTCCTTTGATTTTCCTGACATATATATAATATCTATATGATATCATCGCTAGACATGTGAACGAAACAAACGTAATGCTAATGCAATATATGTATGGACTTATGGTAACAAAAATGGTGGAGACACTTGATGGAATGGGTAGTGTGTGTGAACTGGATCATAATTACGTTAAAGCTATTTTGATAATAGCTTGATAAAATGTTATTTTTATAAACAGAAGAAATAGAAACAACATAGGCATGCCAACTTGGATTATCGTGCAAACATTTTTCCCATATTCCCATTCCTATTCCTAGGAAAACAATCCAAATCTCTGTTGATCGCAGATGTCTCTTAGAAATACGTAAAAATACCAGGTAGTCAGAATCCAATCTTGACAAAGATAGACAGAAAATTGAATGCTCATTTTTTTTTTTTATTATTATTATTATTTTTTTTTTTTTAGATTAAAGTAAATTTTGAACCAACGAGACTTACTAACCTTCGTGGCAGGAGATACTTTGGGAGAACTCGTACTCGAGGGTTCTTGCACTGGGACACCGATAGGATCTCCTCTTCCACAGCTGTCAAACGAAGTAGAAAAAAAAAACGTGATGATTACGGTAGTGGTCATATAAATATTACACTTTATGACAGTGAACTCCCTCCCATTGACGATATCTGTTACTAAAACAAGAGAAAAATGGGGTGGGGGGGGGGGGGGGGAATACAACCCTAATGTATACATTTTAACGTATAACGTAAAAAACAACAGCTCGAGAACGGGGACACTTCACTGCGTATTCTGTCCTTTTTCAGTGGCGGCACTGCAAGTCATTTTTCGAAACGTTTTGCTAATAAAGCATACACTATGCAAACAAAGAAATGACAAACGATGAAAGTATATCACCAGACCATAATTTAGAGTAAGGGTTAGTTAAACAGTCTGTAAGGACAGTGTCTCCTCGTCATTTCTGGAAGCCCCGGCCCAAGGCTCCTTCAGTTATGTTATGCTTACTGATCCCTGGACACTTCTGTACACTGACAGGGTCCAACTTGTTTCAAAGGGGGAGGGGCACGTAAAGGATGCCAAATACCGAAGGTGCAAAGCCATTGGCATTTCGGTGGCGTTTCCATGCATTTTGAAGCTCACTGGGGCGCTTGATTACGTGAACATAACATTAGTAAGAAGTAGGTACTCTAGACTCTCGGAGTATAAGAAAAAGGCACGTGTAATGAAAATGATGGACGTAACAATTTCAGCCGACATTTCTTTACCAGTTATCGGTATTACCTTATTAACCAAATCATCCACGAATTGCCTTATATCGTGAATTCCTCTACCGTGAAGATGTAATTGAGGGGGGGGGGGGGGGTGTCAAGTCCTCGCCTCTTACGTGACAACTACAGGCCGGCATCTGGAGAAAGATTGTCATCCTCTCGAGAGGTGTCGAGATCATTCGTCACAGAGAAGTTGGTAAAGTCATCGACGGGACCGGTCATAGTCAGCGCTGTTGTGAAGACTGCAGTGGCAAGAAACCCAAGGGCGTGGCCGAAAACTTCCTCCAGACGACCGACCACTGCTTCAAGTTTGTAAAGAGTTTATGACAATCGCTTTGTTCGTGGTGGCTGGAAGCCTTTGACGTCCTTTGGCTCTCATGACAAATGCCTCATTATGATGATCAAATGAGTCCGTTTTAAATTGGGTAAATAGGAACATTATTGTTCAGTCATCACCGATTGGCTCCCGGCGTTGTCTTCCTCCTCCCGGAAGTAAACTATGTCTTCATTCCATTTATCTTCCTTATTCTTGGGGTGTAAGCTTGTTGCTAAGTAAAATCGTACTATTTTGTTCCGAAATCATCTCTGATGGCATCGGAATAGTCTTCTGAATGAAAATCCTCGTCAAATTATTAATTGGATACTTATCTGGTTAATAAGATAATCATTGCCAATGTGGAAGTCGTTAGAGCACGAGACCAGTGGTTTGATAGACTCACCCACTGAACGTTAAACAACTTGAAAACCGCAAATGGCCACTCCCGTTCAAATAGATATCGGTAAAAGTTATAATTTGAAATCAGTCTCCCAATGGCTTTCAAACGTGGAGGGTGTCTCCAATTCCTGGAAATTTATAGCTAACTAGTTCCCGACGGCGACGACCCTGATTTCCAGCCTGGTTCACCTGGCGTTCATCGTTTTTAAGGTATGAAAATACCAACTCAGTTGTATGTTCCCAATCTGTAAATTCTGCCTCGCACTCTACTACACGTTTTCAGGGAATTGGACAAGCAAGAATTCTTAATAATGGTAATGACGGTACAAACATATGGTAACATCCCCAATGAGGGTTTTGCCCTACCATTCATTGTTTGTCTCTGGTATAGTAAAACGTTGTGTGATGGAAATTCAGCCAATAAAACAATCACAAATATCAGTTAAACAAACGTATATAATATTAATCAAGCACAGGAACTTATGCATTATCTCAAAATGTATAGTTGCGTCCTCTGGCCTCAACTTATCATTCTCATCCCTTACCTTTGTCTCCTGAAGCTGCCCTTAGTCTTCCCACAGCACCCGTGAACACTTCTGCCTTTTTAGTGATATTTGGAAAGAAGCTCTCAAGGTAGAAGGAAGAGGAACAGGAGGCAGTGGCGGCCCCGTGGTCAGAAACCACCAAGATGTTCAGGCATTGGACGAGGTTGGTGTTATTCAAGGCTATCATGAGTTTCTCAATTTCTTTATCCACTAAGCTGAGGGAATACTTTGCCTGCAAGGGTAAACGGGGGGGGGGAATTAGCTTCGAAACGATCACTTTTTCCATCTTTTTTATGGTATTGCAGCTGATATGTCTACTTGCGCTGCGTCTTGATCTTGAAGATGTTATTTACCTCGTCAGAGAAGGGACCGAATTCTTGGATGGCGGACATGGGCTTCTCAAAATACACCATGATAATATCTGGCCGTTCATCAGCCGGAGAGGTTAACCAGTTTTGGACCTGTAACGGATTGAAAAAAAAAGTCAATCATGCTCAATTTGCAAGAGCTGCAAAAGACAGAAATCACCAAGTAATGAAGAAAATTCTTTATATGCTTTTTCTTTTTTCCC
>NC_061847.1:6234856-6237356 GCF_019202785.1 Penaeus chinensis | reverse complement strand
GTTTAAGAAATCGGAAAAAAAATACGAAGAATGTAAGCAAGTTAAAGTCCAACATAATCTAGGAAAAATAAAATGTTTTTGTCATCCTGATAATCCAAAACGAAACAAATTTAATGAATCCGTCTGTCTTGAAAACATTTGAAGATAATATATATCATAGCTATCTTATGACTTGATACGCTAGTGATATCAATGCCAATAAAAGCATGAGACTAAGAAAGAAACATTTAATAAAACAGTAAACATTAAAAAGAACAAAGATAGTTTTATCCGATAATTTTAGATAACACTACAATGCATTTTTTTTTTTTTTTTTATGGAATGCAAAATAAAAGTGAATAGAGCGCAATAATAGAAACAATACATGCTGTGCTGTGATAACATTTATGATTAAGCACATTTCGCTAGTCAGTTATGCTTTCCTTGTCATATTATCGTCTGATGTAACGGTAATGTCGCGGTAATTATGGTAATAGCGATGTTAATTATGGTGATGGTAGTGATGATGATGGTAGTGGTGGTGGTAGTGGTGATGGTGACGATGAGGATGGTGATGGTAGTAATGATGATGATGGTGATGGTAGTAATGATGATGATGGTGCTGAGGATGATGGTGTGGTAGCGGTCGTGGTGGTGGTGATGATGGTGATGAGGATGATGGTGATGATGAGGATGGTGGTGGTGATGGTAGTGATGATGGTGATGGTAATGATGATGGTGGTGATTATGTTTGATGATGAGGATGGTGGTGGTTATGGTGATGAGGATGGTGATGGTTTTGATGTTGGTGATGGTTATATTTGATGATGAGGATGATGGTGGTGGTGATGATTAATGATGAGGTTGAGGATGGTGGCGATGATGATGGTGGAGGTAGTGATGATGGTGATGGTTATATTTGACGATGAGGATGGTGGTGGTGATGATTGATGATGAGGATGGTGATGGTGGTAGTGATGATGAGGATGGTGGTGTGATGATGGTGATGGTTGCTTAATGATGAGGATGATGGTGGTGGTGGTGGTGGTGGTGATGATGATGATTGATGATGAGGATGGTGGTGGTGGTAGTGATGATGATGATGATGATGATGATGATGATGATGATGATGATGATGATGATGATGATGATGATGTTGATGATGATGGTTATGTTTGATAATGAGGATGATGGTGATGATGAAGATGGTGGTTAAGTTTGATGATGAGGATGATGGTGGTGGTGATGGTTATGTTTGATGATGAGGAACATGGTGGTGGTGGTGGTGATGATAGATGGTGATGATGATCATGATGAAGTTGATTATAATAGTAAATGCAATGCTCACAATAATAATTATAACGATAACGATGACAACAGTTTTCCTGACAATGATAAATGATAATACTGATGATAACATTTGTGATGAATGTAACAGTGATAATGATGATAAAAATAGTATAAGGATAGGATAGCCATGGTAACAATATGGATCAAAATAATTTAACTTTATTTTTACTATGAACACTATCCTCTCCCAAAATACTGTCAATAATCATTACTATTACCGTTATTATTATAATAACTCTCATTCTCATTCTCATTATTCTTACTTTTTATCATTATCATTTCAGTAATTCCACATAGTGTGTTAGTAAGCTCAACAGATACAATACAATTTAATCGCGTACACCTTCTCCCGCGGATTTTTCCACTCCCCCGTATGAACACAAGCGCAAACATACGTACAGACGCTTACGTACACCCCTTGTACGTGTATTCAAGTTCTGTCGCCGGATATTTTGGATTTATCGCATTTTTGGGCAGATCATGACGTCATAACCCCCATAACGATCGACAGGAACCACTGTAACGGGACTCCGTGAGGATTTGGAGGCGCGTCTTTACACTCCTTAACAATTCGGACTTTCCTCTTTGATGTTAATTACTAGTTAAATGTATGGCGGCGGATTTAAACTTTATCGACAAAAATCCGTATCTGTGAATTCTAGTTTTGTTTTCCCCTGATATAGATCAATAGTAACTATGGGCTTTCAGATGTTCCGATTTCTTGGCCATTCAAATAAATCGACAATAATTTAAGTAACTAGCAACTCTCCTTCACCATACAACTCAAGGTTAAGTTTTTTTGTCTTTTTTTTTTTTTTTTGTATCCCTGACACGTTTCTTCGATGAAGCACAGAAGACAATCCCGAGACAAGATTGATGAACACGAGTTTTATTTGAAAGCTTTTGGATATTCTTAATGTGTACGCGAATGGTACTTAGTTTAGGCCTGTAGGTGGCGACGCTGGCGAAAAATGCACATACGGTTTCACCTGCAAAGTGTTACGCATCTTCCTAACATCTGTGTCACCCACGTGGGCGCACGAATATTTCCCGAAGTTTCACGGAAGCTCATTATGCTCCGTGCGCTTCAAAATTATCCTATTGTAATCCATATCATTGAAGTGCAGTATATTAGATATGTACTTTTTTCAATTTGCGAATACATACATTC
>NC_061847.1:6212356-6219856 GCF_019202785.1 Penaeus chinensis | reverse complement strand
AGCACAAGAAGGAGAGAGAAAAAGTCCAGTCTGTATGTTGATTAGCCATTAGTGATGATTTCAGCTGACGATGAAACCGTTCGAAGAGACCGTTTGCCTGAGGATGGTAAGTGGAAGTGTGATAACATCGAATTCCAAGCAAAGTCATAAGTTTATTCCAAAGTTGCGTCTCAAAATGACTTCTCCTGTCTAATGTTAAATTGGTTAGTACTCCAAATCTTGATAGGTGTGAAGGGCATAGAAGGAGAAACTGTATGACGAGTTATCTTGGAAGTTTGACACTTAATGCAAGAGCATGTCCAGTTTCTCACAATTTTGTTGATACTAGTGCAAATGAATCTCGAGGTCAGAAGATGATGTGATGCAACAAGATGGGAGATGTCTCGGAGTTGCTTGAAGATCGATATTTCTGAGGTAGATATGGACGAACGGTGTCTGTAGAAACAGGATCATACAGGTCTACATCCGTTTCAGGAACTTTAATTTTCTTTAACTGAAAAGCACGATTATCTATAAGTTGCTGCAGCTCAGCATCATTGGCTTGGTCTGCGGCAATTGATGCAAAGAGACATTGCGAGACAGGGGATGAGCTGGAATATTATCTTGGCCTTTGATGTCCCGGATGTCTGTAGTGCACTACAAAATGTAGTCAATATGACGAAGTTGTCGAGGAGTGTAGGTAGACTTGTTGGTGTTGAAGATAGTAGAGAGTGGCTTGTTGTCGGTGAATATGTGGAACTTGTCTTCTACTAAATTCCGAAACCATTTGATCATTTTATATCGTTTTAAACAGCTAAAGGTTCTCAATGAAATGTGCTATAGTTCCATTCTGCATTATTTAGTTTCTTTGAGAAAAAGTTTGAAGGTTTACATCTACCTTCCACATATTGTTGCAGAAGAGTTCTAGTGCCAGTGTTGGAGGCATCAGTGATAATGGACGTTGGAGAATCTTGACTGGGAAAGCTGAGTGTAGTTACTGCACTTTGGGTTCAGTTTCAGGAGTCCAGACAAGAGCATCTGACAGACCTCTCTTGCATGGTCTGATTGTGGAATACAGAGGTTGGAGAAGTAGAGAACACTAATCTGTTATAGTAGTTAGTTATCCCTAGGAATTCCTTGAGCTGACACTGGGTAGTTGGCTTAGGAAACTGTTGAATGGCCTCATAATTGACAGGAAATGGAGTGTTACCTGCTACAGAAACTGTGATGATGATCTTGATGTTCAACAATATCCTTACTGGTGATGATTAGATCATCAATATAAGACAAATGGTAGCCCTTGTAAAACTTCATCAATGGTGGAATGCTTTAACCAGATCTGTTTTGGAGAAGATGGAACATCTTGAATGTTGGGAATTGGGTAACGATCCATCAGTGTCTGAGCATTGAGAGCTCTGTAATCACCGCAAGGGCCGTAGTTCTTCTTTCTTCTTTGAAACTACATGCAATGCTGATGACCAGTCGCTGGAGCGTGCACGGATAATTCCCAGACATAGTAAGAACTCAAACTCTTCTTTTACCAAGTAATACCGTTCTGGAGGTAATCGACGAGTCTTAGCATGTGTAGGTCGACCAGTTGTTTCGATGTGATGAGTAACAAAATAGGAAGGGTTACAGAGTATGGCTGAGTAAGTGAAGGAAAGCACTTCAGCAGTGATGTGAATGGGTTGTTGGCATCGATTGTTCATGATTTGAGGGAATGATTTGTGACTTGCCGTTGCAAGCAAAATGCTAACCTTGGCGCCAGTGTCGACTCGGAACACCCCTTTCTTGCTTCTTCATGTGTGGGACACTAGAATGGGATTAACATTTAAACCTTAATATTATACAGATATCCTCTCTAGTCTTGTCTTCCGCTGACGAATATCCTTAACTGACTAATCATGGCTGTGTGTATATATAGTTTGGCTACTCTGAAATCAGCACGGCCGTAACGGATTAAATACAGCGGTAGAAATACTATTTGGCCAAGAGACCTAATCCTGGGCTTGAAAGGTCTTATACCGCCGTTAACAGAGATAGATGATTTAGCCACGTCTGCATAACAACAAACGCACTAGTGATACACAAGACAACAAATTCTTGACCCCAGAGTGACTAGGCGATTTTCAGGGGAGACTATGATATAACTACATTTCAGGGAAGACTACGATATTACTACACACACACAGGTGTATATATATAAATATATGCATATGTATATATATATATATATATATATATGTATATATACACATACATATGTGTGTATATATATAAATATACACATCCATACATTTACATATATGTGTGTGTGTGAATATATATGTATATATACGTGCGTGCGTGCGTGCGTGCGTGGGTGTGTGTGTGTGTGTGTGTATGTGTATGTGTTTGTGTATGTGTGTGTGTATGTGTGTGTGTGTGTGTGTATACAAAAAGCACGAATATGCCGAAGGCCTTTTCGCCTCTACTGCTTCATCAGGGAAATAAGAGATACATAGAAGTGTATATACATGTACAGTGCGGTCAGGTCATGACAGTTAATTAGACATGCGACGACCCTGGCTAGTTCGTGGCTCCCTGTTGCGGTGTTGAAGTTGTTATTTGAATGAATGAACGCCGCTTCTGCCATCTTTCTTTGTCGTGGGGGCAGGCCCTGTTTTATGATGGAGGCCTGGAACCCTTTAGGGAGATGGCCGTCGGTGTCGACGTGAACAACGAAGGCGCTCCTCGTGTCATGTCGTCGGAAGGCGCTGCGGGGTTGGTCGATTCGTTTTCGTGGAGGCCTCATCCTGTCTCACCTATGTAATCTTTATCGCAGCCGCCGCAAGGTCTGCTGTGCGTGTGTGTGTGTGTGTATGTGTGTGTGTGTATGTGTGTGTGTGTGTGTGTGTGTGTATGTGTGTGTGTGTGTGTGTGTGTGTGTGTGTGTGTGTGTGTGTGTGTGTGTGTGTGTGTGCGCGCGCATATATATATGCATATATATGCATATATATATATGCATCTATATGCATATATATGCATCTATGTATGTATATGCATATATATATTTTTTTTATATATATAAATATATTTATATAAATAAATTTAATATGGATGTAAAAAGTGAAAATATGTATGCACTGTATCAAAAACAAAAATTTAAAAAAATTTTAAAAAATATATTTATATAAAAAAATAATAATTTTTATATTATTTGTGTGGTGTGTGTTTTTAAAAAAATTTTATATATTTTAAAATTAAAAATATATCCCAAAAATATAATATAAAAAGATATATACCAATTTAAAAAAACAGGGTTAATATAAAATAAAAAAATATAATATAATTTATAATATTAGATTAATTATTGTTGTTTTTTAATTTGGGTAAGATATGTAAAAAAAAATAAAAATTAATTATAAAGGATAAAAAAACATATAAAAAATGTGTGTGTTTGTAAATATACCAAAAACAATTTATAATATTATACATATATAGATTGTAACATCCTATATCATCATAGGGATCGTTTTCTTGCTGATATCTTTGCCTTTCTAATCAGCATGAGTGGCAATGCTAATAAAAAATAAAAAACAAATTAGCTAAAATAACGATGATCATCTAATAACCAAAATAATACAAAATAGTAATAAATTTATCAAATACATCAACATAAATATAATTAAATATTTATTATATAATATATTATGGATATATAAAAAATATGTATGAACAATAAAATGCAAATCTATCATACAAATATCAATATCAAACTTACTCTATCATCATACTCACTCTCAAACTTCAAAAAAAAACAACACCACAAACCAAAAACACAACAAAAAAAATAAAGTAAATATTTCATATATATGTGTATGTATATTATATATCAGATATTTTATAAAACTTGTTTGAAGTCACCTAAGGGATTTTTTTGATTTACGTAATTTGTAAATTTCGAGCGTGGGGCTATAATTTATGACGTGGGGTGTAGATCTTGTGAATGCACGCTTAAAAGTGATTAATTTTTCCAAAGGGCTGGATGGTAGAGGAATGTCTATGTTGTTTTTTTTTGTTTTTATTAATCAGATATTATTTAGAATTTTTAAATGTTGTCCTTCCCACTTTCGTAATTTACAGTAAACACTAGATATAAGTTTTATTAATGTATATAGTATAAATAAGAAGTGTCCAAAATCTGTAAAATAAAATAAACATGATATAAATTATTAACTATAAAAAAAATAAACCAAATATAAATAAATTATATATTATATTATAAATATACTGTGAGGGAGTTAAAAAAGACACAAACACAAACACACACAACAAAACACACAAAAAAAACAACCCATAAAAAAGACTGCTTGAAAAACAAGCCACATACATTATCCAGTCGAGCGGGCGCGCGGCCTTCGAACCAGCATCGTATTAGCAAGCGGTTGACTAGGGGTCCGGGCTGAGAGACGGAGGATTGAGGAAGGAGGACTGAGCTATATGATGTATGAGGGACTCGCAGGGAAACGGTTACGACTTATCTGCCACTATGAAAGTTAAAATAAGAAAGTCACTTATAATGTGTAAAAATTTTTTATAATCATAAAAAATCATATCATAAATACTTAAAAAACAAACAAAAAACATACCAAAACATATTATAATAAACAAATATTACACACACAACACAACAAAAAAATCAAGACAACAAAAAAAAACATACAAAAAAAACACAAAAAAATATACTAAAAAACAAAACAAAAAACAAAAAAATAAACCTAGCCCATAATAAATATATATATATATAGAGTATGATTTATATATATTTTGTTTAATATAAATTAATAATTTATATATTTAGGCATTTGTATTTAATATTTAAAATTAGATGAACACAGTAACCAAATAATTAAAAACTAATCAAGATTTTCTATGTATAAAAAAAAAAAAAAAAAAAAAAATCAATACATCACTCCCTCTAGCAACACGCACACCCAAAAAAATACTACTTCAACAATCACACTATTTCAACCCTTTATACACATTATATAAATACTAACTACTCTACTAAATATATAAACTATATCAATTCTAAAAATAAATAATAAAAACTCTTTAAAAAAAAAAAAATAATTAATAAAAAATAATAAATATTTTAACATAATTTATCTTCAACAAAAAACTACTATACAAAACATATACAAAATAACTATAACAAAAAACAAAAAAAAAACAAAAAACAAAAAAAAAACAAAAAAAAAAAAAAAAACACAAAAAAACAACACACACACACAAAATCACAACAATACAACAACACAATTAAAACATTTCACCAATAAACAATAAAAAAACAAAGCACAAAACCAAACTAAACCACAACCAAAAAAAACACACAAACAAAAAAAAAACAAAAACACAACCACCAAAATCACAAAACAACAACACAACCACATAACAAACACCACAACCAAACACACCAAAAACCAAAAACAACACAAAAAACAAAAACAATCAAACCACAAAACCACAAACAAACCACAAACACAACCCCAACACAAAAACAAACACAACAACAACACAAAACAAACCACAAAAACACCCAACAACCCACAAAAAAACTCACACAAACCCAACAAACAAAACCCAACCAAAAAAAACTAAAAAATCACACCCAAACAAAAAAACAAACTAAACCAACAAACACCAACCACCACAAAAACACCACACTAAAACACAAATACCAACAAAACACAAAACAAAAACACACCAAACAACAATCCATAACAACAAACAACAAAACAACAAAAATAAAAAATACCGCACAAAAAAAAAACTCTTACATTTAATATAAAATAAAAAAAACTAATCAACTAACTATACATATAAAAACCTTTCTTACATTCAAATATTTAACTAAAATAAAACATTAATAATGATTATCTAAATAAAATAATATCCCCCCCACACATAATCAATAATCAACACTTCAATATTAATTAAAAATTAAACTAAAATTTTTTAAATATAAAACTTTATTAAATAATACAATATTAAATTAAAAAATATTGATATATACCCAACTTACAAAAAAATAAACTAAAATCCAAAACCTACTCATCAAACACATACAACACAATCACAAACTAAGTTCGTCCTCGCCACTCTCCACTAAAACACTCACCCGTGCCACGCAGCACGCACGCACTCTCTACTTCATCACCACACACACACACACACACACACACACACACACAACACACACACACACACACACACACACACAAACCCTTTATAAATAAATAAACAAATCAATGTAACTCCTAACAATAGAAGAGAGAGAGATTACAAAAAAGAAAAACAAAAATGTAAGTGACCACAGTACAGACCGTCATCTCGAGTACTCAGAATCGGACTGCAATTTCCGAAGCGAATTCCGGAACACACGAACACGAACACATTTGGTCGATTTCGTTCGCTCGTTGCGCCGCCAAACGATTCGAACGCGGAACTCGGTTCGTCATGTAACGTTGTCGAAATCTAATGAATCACGAGTTTTAGTGGAAAAGTCTAATTGGAATTTGATTAGGATTATACTATTGTTATTATTTTCTTTTCTATTTTTCTAATGGATTCAATTTGATGTGGTTTGATTTATTATATACGATGACTCAGACGCTGAGAGACATTAATGAGTATGATTTACGATGAAGATATTGAAAATGAATATCGATAATAACAGTTCTATTAAAGTAATTAAATGGAAGTGATTTTAGAAAAAAAAATACGGAAAGTGACAAGAAACTTTTTTTCTCATTCTTGAAATAGAGAAGGAAGCATAAACACGATAACAACACTAGCAATGATAGTACTGATAATGATAGTGAAAAAGATAAAAAATATTATTGTTGTTGTTATTGATAATTATAAAGCTGATATAGAAAGAATGATAAAATGCAGGAATGATATGCTTGAGGGACCCAGAGCTTTTCAGAATCAAAAAGAGAAAGTACACTTAATATATTCACATCAAAGGAAAGGAAGAAACGACGCCCTTTTTAGTACCTAAGGACTTTCTCTTTCCCTCTCCCTTTTACACGCATTTATGCATTGTTCACATATATATAGATGGTTGCATATGTCATACGTAGGTCTCTGTGTGTGTGTGTGTGTGTGTGTGTGTGTGTGTGTGTGTGTGTGTGTGTGTGTGTGTGTGTGTGTGTGTGTGTGATATGATATAATCATATTCAAGTGTTCTGTCCTACAAAACGACCTTTTTGGCATCCATTTCCTCCATGGCACTCTATTCACCACCTTTTACAGAGGGACTGAGGATCATTTCATGAAATGGCTGCTATAAATCCAGGGGAAAGATCAGTATTCCCTGTAGAGACACTGTCAGGGAATACTGCCAGGCAAGGCTAAAGAGTCCCCTCTACCCTTATTCTATTTATCCCATAGATCCTGACAGACCCCCCAACCCCCACCCCAAATACCCTGCTCATTGTTGTCGTGGGGGGAGGGGGCTTTGGAGATGGGAAC
>NC_061847.1:6184856-6207356 GCF_019202785.1 Penaeus chinensis | reverse complement strand
TGGGGGAAGGGGAGGGGAATGTTGGGGAGTTGTGTGGGGGAGAGAGGGAAGGGGAGGGTGTTGTATGGGAGAAGGGAGGGGGAGGATGTTGTATAGGAGGAGGAGGGTGTGTAGGGGAAGGAAGGGGGAGGGAGTTGTGTAGGGGAAAGAAGGGGGGGTTAGGTGGGGAGGGGGGAGGGGAAAGTTGATGAGGATTGTGTAGGGGAGAGGTAAATGAGAGGGAGGATGAGGCATTGTATGGATGAGAGGAGGGGGATAGGGGAAGGTAGGAAATTTGTGTGGGGAAGGGGAGCGGTGAGGGGAGAACACTGAGGATTGGGGGGGGGGGGGGAGAAACGGGGTACAGGAGAAGACAGGGAACAAGGGTGGGGGGTGGAGACTGAGGGTTAACGGGAGAGGGTAGGGGAGGGGGAAAGGAAGACAGAAGCGGAAAGGGAAGGTTGAGTTGCCTTTCTGGGGCGAGGGAGAAATCCGAAGGCTTGGGTAGGGGGGGGGGGAGGGGGGGGGGAGCGATGGAGTGCCAAGTGATTTAAGAGGGAAAGAGGAAGAGAGATGGGGGGGGGGGGGCGGAGAAAAAGAGCTTAGAAGCTTAGTCGAGGAGGGGTAGGCAGGGGAACGGAGCAGGAGGGAGGGAGAAAAAAGGAGGGAGGAGAGTAGGAGGTAGGGAGAGAAAGGAGGAGGGAAGGGGAGGGAGGAGGATAGAAAGAGAGGAGGAGGGAGGGAGAGGAAGGAGGAGGGAAAGAGAGGGAGGAGGAGTGAAGAGAGTAAGGAGGCGGGAAGGAGAGGAGAGGGAGGAGGAGGATAGTAGGATGAGGGAGTGAGGAGTGAGGGAGGAAGGAAGAGGGAAGGGGAGGAGGGAGAGGAGAAGGACGGGGGAGAGAGAGGGAGAGGGAGGGAGAGGAGGAGGAAGAGAGAGGGAAGGAGGAGACGGAGGAAGGAGAGGGAGGGGAGGAGGGTAGGAGGATGAGGAGAGGATAAAGTGGGTAAGGAAGGGGAGGGAAGGGGGGGGGAGAAAGGGATGAGAGGAAGGAAAGAGGGGGAAGGGGAGGGGTGGGAAGGGAAAGGCGAAGAGGGAATCCGGAGAGGAAGAGGGGTGAGGAGGGGAGGAGGAAGTTTTGAAGTAAGGCAGACAGAAGGACGGATTCGAAGGAGAAGAGACTGAGGATGACTGAGAGGGAGAGGTGAGGGAGACGGAGGAGAAGAGAGGGAGAAGGAAGGAGCGGAGAAGAGAGTAAAAGAGAGAGGAGAAGAGAGGGAGGAGGTGGGATTGGGAGAGGAAGAAGGAGGTAAGATGATAAAGGGAGTTAAGGAAGAGGGAGGTGAGAGGAAGGATGACGGTACGTAACTGTGGATAATTAATTTAGTAGTGCGAGATGGAAGAAGGATGAGAGGAGGAGAGAGGGGAGAGGATAGCAGGGGGGGTGGAGAGGGGAAGGAGAAGGAGGGGGAGGGAGGGAGGGAAGGAGGGGATGAGGGTAGGTGAGAGGAAGGTAGAAGGAGGGAGAGGGAGGAGGAGGGAGGGATATCGGGGAGGGAGATGTGACTCAGAGAGGAGGGGGGAGAAAGGTGGTAGGAGGAAGGTGATTGGAGGGAGGGGAAAGGAGGTGGGGACAGGAGAAGATGAGTGAGGAGGGATGGGGGACGAGGCGGATGAGAGAGGAAGGAGGGGATGGAGAGGGGAGTGAGGATGTCTAGGGAGAGAAAGGAGAGGGAGGTGGCGGCGTAAAAAGGTTAGTGAGAGGGGGAGGGAGGAGGGAAGGATAGAGAGAGGGAGGTAGGGGAGGAGGGGTTAGGAAGGATTTGGGAAGGAGATGGGAGGGAGAGGGGGAGGGAGAGGGAGGTGGAGGGAGGGAGAGGGAGGGGAGAGGAGGAGGGAGGGTAGGGAAAGGAGGTGGAAGGGGAGATGAGAGGAGGAGGGGAGGGGAGTTAAGTTTTTTGTGGAGGGGAGGGGAGAGGGAGGAGGATGAGAGGAATGAGCGGAAGGAGGAAGGAAGGATGAGAGGGTGAGGGAGGGGTGACCCTTTCTTTTGATCGTGATTTCCTTTTGGGTTCCTTGTGGTGGGATAGGATAATATATATATTTATCTATAATTTTTTAAAATATATTTATATATTATATAATAATATTAAATAAAGAGATTTTTATTATATTTATTATATTAAGTAATAGCTATTATAAATTATATGATATTAATATAAAATTAATATATAATAAATATTATGATATTTATAATTAATAAAGATTATAAATGAATTAAATAAATATATAATATTAAATTAATATATTAATATAATTTGATCATATTGATAATATATTATTAAGGATATTAAAGAATATAAGAATAATAAAGAGAGGGAGGGAGAGGTAAGGAAGAAGACGAGGGAAGAGGAATAAGGAGGAAAGAGGTAGGATGAGGTGAAGGAGATAGAAAAATGAGAAGGATGGAGGGACGGGAGGAGTGGACAATGGTTGCGGAGGGGCGAGAGGTTCGAGGAGGAAGGTGGAACTAGAGGAAGGAGGAATAGGGCAAAAGGACAGAAGAGGAGGAGGGATGAGGGAGGAGAGAAGGAGTGAGGAGGGAGGTGAGAAGTGGGAGGGTATGTGGGAGAGAGGAGGAAGGAGGGAGGGAAGGAGGAGATAAGGAAGGAACGGAAACGAGAGGAGGGAGGGATGGGAGGAGGGGCGAGAGGGGGAGAGGGCGGGGCGTGGAGGAGGAGAGGGAGTAGGGTTTGCGGGAGGGGAGAGGTAAGGGGAGGGGAAGGGCAGAGAGGGGAAGGGACTAGGGAGGGAGTGGGAAGAGGGGCGGAGGGAGGGCGGAGGGAAAGGAGGTCGAGAGAAGGGAGAGGAGGAGGTGTAGGGAGATGAAGGTAGGATAGGGACTAAGGGAGGGAGGGAGAGGGAGGAGGGAGGATGGGAGGGAGGAACGTCGAGGGGAAGAGTTGAAGGTGATTGCTGAGGAAGGATTGAGGATTACTAATATAGTGCGAGATAGAGAGAGAGGATATATTGGTAGGTATTGATATTTACACTTAGTGAGGAGAGTGGAGAGGAAGCGAAGGAGGAGCGAGATGGGCAGGAGGTGGGTGGGTGAGGGGAGAGGGATGGTGAAGACGGAGGGAAGCAGGACGTGAGTTTTTTAAGGGGATAGGATAGGAGAGAGAGGGGGGAGAATATTTTAGGAGAAGGGAGGGAGAAAGACGGAGGGAGGGAGAAGCGATTGTCGAGGATTCCGTTCGAGGGAGGAAAAGGAGGAAGGACGAGGTCGAGGCGGCTGGAGAGGAGAGGAAGGTGGAAGGAGGGGGAAGACGCGGAGAGTCGAGGGGAGGGAAGGGAATGAGCGGAAGGAGGAGGGAGAGAAGAAGAGGAGAGGGGAGGGAGATTTGCAGACGCATTAGAGGAGACGAGAACGAGGAGGAGGAGGGAGGGATGACGGGAGGGAGACGGGAGGAGGAGGGAAGTAGGGAGAGGGAAAGGAGGGAGGGAGGAGAGGAATGAGAGGGAGGAGGGGCTAGGAGTATTTATGGGAGGGAGAGGAAGGGGCTGGGGGGAGAGGGTAGGAGAAAGAAAGGAGATAGGAGAAGGGAAGGAGAAGGAAAAGGAAGGGATAGGAGGAGGGAAGCAGAGGTAGGCAGAGGAAGGAGAGGGAGGGAGGAGCGATTGAGGAGGAGAGGAAGGGTGAGAGGGAGGATGACGAAGGTGATGAGGGATGTTGGAGGAGGGAGGGAGAGGTGGGAGGAGAGTAGAGGGAGGGGGAGGAGGATGGGAAGGATGAGTGATGGGAAGGATGAGGAGGTGGAGGCAGTGGAAGTAGGATTTTGTTTAAAGGAAGGAGGATGGGAGGGATGAGGAGGTAGAGAGGTGGAGGCGGAGGGGAACAGCGTAGGAGGGAAGAAAAAGGAAGAAATAAGAGGGAGGGAGTAGGGAGGTAGAGCGGAAGGAAGAGGCTGGGAAGGGATGGATGAGGGGGAGGGTAGAGGGGGAGGGGGAGGAGTAGGAGTATAGAGGTCGAAGGATGAGGAATTTCTGAGTGGGAGAGAGAGGAGTATGGTAAGAGAGAGGGAGAGGGAGGAGGATGAAGGAGGGGGAGGGATGAGAGCGGGAAGTATTTTAAGATATTTAAAGCTGAGGAGGAGGCGGGAAGGAGAGGAAGGGAGTGAAGGGAAGGGAGAGGAGGATGGAGGGATGGGACGGGGATGGGAGAGAGGAGGAAGGAGGACTTTGGAAGGAGCAAGGTAGAGAGGAGGAGGGGGGAAGGAGGCGAAGGGGGAGATTATTGAGGAGGAGGGAGGGGGCTTTAGGGAGAGGAAGGAGTGAGGGAGGGAAGAGGGAAAAAAGAGCGGAGGAAGGGGAGGTGAGCAAGGAAGAAGGGATAGGGGGAAGGTGGGGAGCGAAGGATATGGGGGGAATGGGAGAAAGGAGTGGGAGAATGAGGGGGAGTAGAACGAAGGAGGGGGGAAGTGAAAGAAAGATGACGGGAAGGATAGGACGGAAGAAGGGACATGAGGGGATAGAGGGCGAGAGTAAGGAGGGAGGAGGGAGGGGGAGAGGAAAGAGAGGTGGGAAGAGGATAGGGGAGAGAAGATGGAGGAGAAGGAGGATTATAGAGGTGTGGGAGGAGAAGGAGAGGGTAGGAGGATGGGAAGGGGAGAGTAACTAGAGGGAGAGAAGGACAGGCGATTTATAGAAGGAGCAATGGGAGGGAGGAGGGAGAGGCGTAGGTTGAGACTGAAGAGGTGAGAAGGAGTTGGGAGGGAGAGGGGAGTTGTGAGGAGGGAAGGGGGAAGGGAAGAGGAAGGACGGAGGGAAGGAGATAAGAAGGAGGAGGAGGGTTAAGGATGGGAGTAGGAGAGAGGGAAGGAGATGGAGAGGAAGGAGGACGCAGGGAGAGAAGGGGAGAGGGAGGAGGAGGGGAGGGAGAAGGGAGAAGGATAGTACGAAGGGAGGGGCAGGGAGAGGGAGGAGGAGGAGGGAAGAGGAAGGGAGGAGGGAGGGAGGGAGATGAGGAGAGAGAGGAGGCGGGAAGGATGTGGGGAAGAGCGGAGGAAGGTGAGGGAGGAGGTGTGGGAGGCGACCGAGGGAGAGGAAGAGGAAAGAGAGGAGGATGGGCAAGGATTCGAGAGAGGAGGAGGAGGGAGAGAAGCGAGGAGGAGGGATGTAGGAGGAGGGAGATTTAGGGATGAGAAGTGGGAGAAGTAGCTTATTTAGAGGGATTTAGTAGAGGGCGGGAGAGGAAGGGCGGGGTGGAAGAGGGTCAGGGGAAGAGAAGGAGAGGGGAAAGGGGAGAGGGAGTGAGGAGGGGAAGGAGATGAGAGTTTTGTTGAACGGGGAGGATTTAGAGAGAGGAGGAGGGAGGGAGAGGTAGAGAGGAGAGGAAAGGGAGAGAAGGGAGATTCGAGAGGAGGAGGGAGGCGAGAGGATAAGGAGGAGGGATTAGAGGGGAGATGGAGGAGGAGGAGGAGAGGAGAGGGAGGGGAACAAATGAGGCCGGGAGGGCTTAGGGAGAGGAAAGGTAGGACGGGAAGGAGACGGAGATGTGAGAGAGGAGAAGAGAGAGGAGATGGGCGGGAGGTAGGGATAGTATCATTAGGAGGGAGGGCGATGGAGCGAGGATAGGAGAGGAAGGAGGAGGGCGGTGGAGGAACGGAGCGGGGGGATGAGGGCCCAGGAGAAGGGCGGGAGAGGAAGGCAGACCAGAGGAGGGAAGCCAAAAGGAAGGAGAGGAAGGGAGAGGGAGTAGGAGGGGGGAGGGAGAGATGCGGAGGACGGAAGCCGAGGGAGGGTGAGAGGAAGGAGGGGGAGGGAGGGTAGGCCGGAGGAGGAGGGAGGGAGCTGGAGTAGGTGCGGAGGAGGGAAAGGTAGGAGGGGAAGCGAGTGCTTATGGTAGGGAGAGGAAGGAAGGAAGGAGAGGGTAGGTGGGAAAAAGGGAGAGGAGAGGGAGGGAGGAGGAGCGGAGTGGAGGGGAGGGGAAGGGAGTTTGAGGCGAGGGAGTAGAGGGAGGGGAGGAAGGTGAGAGGGAGAGGAGGCAGGGAGGTGTGAGAGGAAAGGAGAGGAGGGAGGGAGGAAGGAGAGAGAGCAAGAGAGAGGAGGGGAAGGGAGGAGAGGGAGGGAGAGGAATAGAAGGTAGGAGGGAGGGAGATAGAGGAGAGGAGGAGGGGAATGAGGAGGTTAGGAAAGATGAAAGAAGGAGGAGGGGAGGGAGGGAGTATTAGCGGTGAGGAGTGAGGGAAGGAGATGTAGGAGGATGGGCACGGAGATGAGAGAGTAGAGGAGGAGGGGGGAGGAGGAGGGAGATAGGGAGGGAGAGACACACGGATGGGAGAGGGGAGGGAGGAGGAGGGATAGGAGGGATGGGTGAGAGAGGAGGAGAGAGGGATGGAGTTTTGTTTCAGAGATGAGAGAGAGAGGGAGAGGTAGGATTGGTTGGGAGGAGAGGAAGGGAGGAGGGAAAGAAAGGAAAGAGAGGGAGGAGAGGGAAGGAGAGGGAGGAGGTAGGAGGGAGGAGAGGGAGGCAATATTTATTAAAAACAAAAAAACACAAATAACAAGATGGTTAAAAACAAAGTCCCAATAATTAATATAAAGATTATATACAAGTAAAAATCATCTAAAAGACCTTGATGTACTTTATGTAAAAATTTTCGTCAGTACTAAAAGAGAGGTTTGAAGGGAGTTAGGGAGTTGGGGGGGGGGGCAGGGAAAGTAGGGAGAGCTAGATGGGAGGATTAGGCATGGGATGTTCCGAAAAGGGAGAGGGGGGAGAGGGGAGGTGTTTATAGGGAGAGGGGGAGGAAATTATTTTTTAATGGGGAATTTAAGAAAAAGGGAGATGAACAGTGGATGGGTATTATAGGGGGAGAGGGTGGAGATATGGGAGAGGGAATTATTATTACAGGGGAATACCGGATAGGATTAGGGGTAAGGGATAGGGTGAAGGAGCATTGGTTTGTCTGTATTGGATAGGGAAGGGAGGATGGGTGAAGGAATTGAGGGAGGGGATAATTAGGGGATTAGAGTAGGGAGTGTAAGGGTAAACATTTAGGGATAGAGGGGTGAGGGTTTAGGGAGAGCTTTGGGGATAGGGGAAAGGGAGAGGGAGGAGGAAATTTGGAGGGAAGAGGGTAGAGGGATGATAGTGGTGAGGCGATGGGGAGAGGGGATGGGGTTTGGGAGGTGGTGTTTTAAGGATAAAGGGAAGAGGGTAGTAGAGGGTTTTGTTAGGGAGGGAGTTTGAATAAGGGGAGGTATTTTTGGGAATGATGATTATGAAGTTTTATGAGGGAGGGTAGGGAGTGGGGAGGAAGGGAAGGGATGGGGAGAAGGGGATGGGAGGAGAATGGAGTATGGGGAGTGAGTTGGGAGAATATTTCAGTGGGAGGGAGAGTGTAGGGAAGGAGGGAGTGAATTGGGAGAAGGAGAGGTGAGTTAGGGAGATTTTATTAGGGAGGAGTATTAAAGGGTGCAAGGGAGATGGGGAGGGTGTAGGGATAAGGGGGATGGGTAGGAGATTATGGGAGAGGGTGAGATCGGGAGATGGGGGTGAGGAGTAGGGAGAGGGTTAGGGTTATTTAGGGATAGGGAATATGAGGGGAGTACTGGGAGGATGGGAAGGGTTGAGAGGTGTAGGAGGGGAGAGTTAGGGAGGGTAGGTGAGAGGGATTGGTGGAGATTGAGGAGGGGAAGGGGGGTTGAGAGAGATGGAAGGAGTAAGGGGGGAGAGGGAGGAGGATTGATTTAGGAGAGAGAGGTTAATTTTAGGGAGATAGAGGGGAGAGGGAAGGGAGAGGGATAGGGAGGGCAGGGGAGGTAGGAGGGATAGGGAGAAGTTGAGTTAAGGAGGTAGGTAAGGTGAGAGGGATGTAGGGGAGGGAGGAATCAGGAGTGTGTAAGATAGGGAGTTGGTGGAGAATGTAATAAGTATTAGGAGTTTGAATTTTATTAAGTTGGGGAAAGATTGTAGTAAGGGAGGATTGTATAAGAGGGTAGGGAGGTTAGATAGTGAGGAGGCTTAAGAGGGAAGTTAGTAGGTGATAGTGAGTGAATTAGGGAAGGGATATGGGTAAGGTTAAGGGAAGTGATCGAGGGAAGGAGGGAGGGATTATATAGGGCAGGGTATATAGGGAGAAGGAGAGGGAGGGGATTAGAGGAGAGTGTTGGGGAGATAAGGGAGGAGGAGAGGGGGAGAAGATGTATTTAAGTGTAAAGGGAAGGGAAGGAGAGGGGGGAAAAGGAGGGATTGGTGTATTTTAAGCAAAGGGAGTTATGGATGGGTAGAGAGGGGATGGAGGAGATATAAGTTTTAGCGAGACGGAGGTGAGATTTGGTTGAGGAGACAGGGACAGGGAGGAGACTCTTTTTTATTGGGAAAGTAGGGAAGGGAAGAGGGGAGAGCAGGGAGATTTCATAAAGAATTAGGGATAGGAAGTGGGAGTCGTAGTTATGAGTTTAGAAGGGAGAGTTTAGGGAATTTAAGGGATAAATGGTGAAGGGATAAAGGGAAAAGTTTTAGGGAATAGGGAGATGAAGATAAAGTGGGAGAGGGAGATTAAGCTAGTTGGGTTGGGTTGTTATTAGGAGAGTATAGTTGAGGCGCAGGGAGAGGGGTGGGATGTATTGGTAATAGATAGGGAGAGTGCGGGAATTAAAGGTTGGATTTTTTTTTGGAGGAAGGAGATAGAAAGTGTGAAGGGTTAGGGAGAGGGGAGGGAATATGAGGGTGAAGGGAGGTTATTTTTCGTCGTACGAACGGAAAAAGGAGGATTCTGAGTGGAGGGAGAAGGAATGGAGGGTGTACTAGGGTAGGGTGACATTCACAGTGGAGATGGAATTATGGGAAAAATAGGGAGATAGAAGGGAGGGCTTGGTCAGAATCAGTGGATATAGTATAAATTTATTTGAAATTTAAAATGTTTATAAAAGTATATATTTACTGCTTTATAATATACATATTTCTCTTTGAGTAAGGGATAGAGAGGGGGCAGGGAGAAACGGGAGAATATAGGGAGATTTTTCTGTAGTAAGGGAGAAGAGAGGGAGTATTAGGGGTGGGTTTTGATGGTGAGAGTGGACTAGGAGTTAGGGAGTGGGGTTAGTGATTGTTAAGGGGAATAAGGTGAGGTGAGAATTTTTAGTATTATATAGAGGGATGTTACTTGATGGGAAATATGGGACGAGGGAGGGAATGCTGTGGGAGAGGATGGGATATGGGAGGGACTCTTTTGAAGTATTTAATGAGGCTTTTTAAGGGATACGTTAGGGAGAGTTATTGATAGAGGGAGTATTGAAGTTCCTTGAAGAAGGGGAGTTATTGAGGGAGATAAAGGGAAAGTGAAGGGTAAAGGGAGTCGGGGAGGTATAGATGTTTACAGTGAGGGAGATTATTAGGGAGATTGGTTATTTAGGAGGTAAGAGGGAGTCGGGTATGATTGTTGGTATTAGGAAGGGTTAGGGTCAGAGGGTGAATTGGGAGGGACTAGGGGAGCAGGAGGGGTAGGGAGAGGGGTCGTAGGGAGAGTGTATGGTGAGTTGTAAGGGAGTTGAAGTATTTAGTGGGGGTTAGAGGGGATCTAGGTAGTAATATAGTTATAAGGGAAAGGGAGAGGAAGAGGGATTAATAATAGGGAGTTAATGGGGGAAAAAGATGGGAGAAACAAGTTTTTAAGGGGGACGTCATCGATAGGGAGAGGGAGATTAGGCGGGGTTAATTGAAGTGCGCAGAGGGGCTAGAGGAGAATAGTCACTATAGGGAGGAGCGATAACACCAAGAGGGTTTCACTATATGGACTAGTGTAGAATTTTAAGAAGGGTGAGAGGGAGGAGGAGGGAGGGAGAGAGGAAGTAAGAAGGGAGGGATGGAGAGGGAGGGGGAGAGAGGGAGGAGGAGGGAAAGGAGAGAGAGGAGGGGCATGGGATGGTGAAGGGGTTGGGGAAGAGGGTAGGAGGAGATCGAGGAGGGAGGGAAGAGAGGAGGAGTAGGAGAGGGGGAGGGAGGTGAGGGATGGGATGGAGTGATAGGAGTGAGGGTATGGATAGGATTGGTGAGGGAGGCGAGAGGGAGAGGAAGGAGTGAGGGGAAGGAGAGGGAAGACTGATGGGGGGATAGTTGTAAGGGGGGAGGACGGGAGAGAGGGGGGGTAGGAGGGATGTGAGGGATACGAGTAAGGAGGAAAGGAAGGGAGGGGAGGAGGAGGGAGGGAGAGGTAGGAGGGGGATGGGAGAGGGGAAGGAGGATGGGAAAAGGGCATGAGGGAGGAGGAGAGGATTGGGAAGGAGAGGGAGGAGGTTGGGAGGAGAGGGAGTGATATGTTTAGTGTGGTTGGGGTAGGTGGGTGGGGGATGGAGAGTAGAGGAAAGGATGAGGGTGGGGAGGAGGGAGGGAGAGGGAGACGGAGGGAAAGGAGGGGTGAGGATGGGAAGAATGAAGGGAGAGGAAGGGGAGGAAGGAGGAGGAAAGTGAGGAGGGTAAGGAGTGGAAGGAGGGATGGAAGGAGAGGTGGAGGAGGGGAGGAGAGGAGGAGGGGGAGGAGGAGGGAACGGAGAGTAGAGGTGGTGAGGTGGGTAGGAGAGGAAGGAGGGGGTGGAGGAGGACGGGATAGGAGGAGAGGAAGGAAGGAGGGAAGTAGAGGAAGGAGGATGGAAGTGAGAGGGAGAGAGGAGCGGGGGAGGGAGAGGCAAAGGACAACGAGGGAGGGGATACGGAAGGAGGAGGGAAGGAGGGAAGGGGAGGGAAGGAGTAGGGAGGAGGGGGGTAGGGAGAGGGAAGGTAGTGGGAGGGAGAGGGAGGGGAGGGAGACAGGAGGGGAAAAGAGTATTGTGTGAGGAGGAAGTGCGTGAGAGGAAAGGAGGAGGAAAGGAGGAGGGAGGAGAGGAAGGGGAGGAGGTATACGGAGAGGTGGGTAGGAGGACTGGAGAGGAGCAAGGAGGGGGAGGAGGAGGCGACGGAGAGGTGGGAGAGATGGGGCGGCGAGGAAGGAGCGGGGAGGGAGGAGGATGGGATAGGAGAGGGAAGGAGGTGGGAAGGGAGAGAAGGAGGAGGGAAGGAGAGGGAGGAGGGGGTGTGTGTAGGGAGAGGAAGGAGGAGGGAGCGAGGAGGGAGGGAGGTGAGGGAGAAGCAAGGGAAAGAGAAGGGGTAGTGAGGTGGAGGAGGGAGAAGGAAGGAGGAGGAAAGGAAAGGAGGTGGGTAGGGGGAGAGGAAAGAGGGAGGGAGGGAGAGGAAGGAGGAGGGATCAAGGGAGGGAGAGGAACGGAGGTGGGAGGAAAGAAGGATGGTGGGAAGGAGATGGGAGGAGGAGGGAGGAGAGGAAGGAGGAGGGAGGTTTGAAGGGGAGAGGAGGAGGAGTGGGAAGGAGAGGGATGGAGTGGGAAGGGAGAGGGAAAAGAGGGAAGGAAGAGAGGGAGGAGGATGTGGAGGTGAGGGAGAGGAGGAGGATTGGGCAGGAAAGGGAGGAGGCAGAGGAAGGGGAGGGAGGAGGGACGGGGATGAATAGGAGGAGGGAGGGAGAGGGGGGGGGGGATAAAAACGGAGGGAGGGGTAAGGAGAGGGAGGGAGAGGGAAGGAGGAATGATGGACGGGCGGAGGGAGAGCGTAGGAGGAGGGAGGAGAGATAAAGGTGGGGAGCGGAGGAGGAAGGGGAGGGAGAGGGGAGGAGGGTAAGTGAGAGGGAGGAGAAAGTGAGGGAGAGGGAAGAGGAAGGAAAGGAGAGGGAAGGAGGATGGATGGGAAAGAAGGGAGGAGGGAAGGAAGGAAGGAGGGGGAGGGAGAGGAAGGAGTGAGGGAAGGAGGTGGGGGAGGAGAAGGGAGGGAGGAGGGGAGAGGATGGGAAGGAGAGGAGGGGAGGGAGGGGAGGGAGGCGGAGGGAAGGAAAGGTAGGAGGTGGGATGGAGAGGAAGGAGGAAAGGAGAGGGAGGGAGAGAAGGTGGAGGGAGGGAGAGGGGCAGTGAGGGGGAGGAGATGAAGGAGGAAGGAGGAGGGATTAGGAGGGATTGGAGAGGAAGGAGGAAGGAGGAGGGAGGGAGTGGAAAGAGGGGGTAAAGAGAGGAAGGGAGAGAATGAGGAGGGAAGAGAGGGATAGGGAGAGAGAGGTTTAGGAGAGGTAGGGGCGGGAAAAAGACTAAGGTGAGACTTGGACCAAAAAAAAGGATGTATGGTCACACTAAAATAATTTGCTCGGTTTTCGTTCTTCGTTTGGGGTTTGGGGAGCGGGAGAGTAAGTGAGTAACTGCACAAATAGTCGATTCACTTTCTACCTTTCAACACAGCCTGTCCTGTTATCTCGGAGAGGGCGTTACCGTGGATTTCTCTGTTGACCTTTTTCTGTGCAAATCTTATATATGAGGTTAGTGTAACTTAAGTATAAATAAGGTGAGATCTATATATATATATATATATATATATATATATATATATAAAATATTATTATATTATAAAATATGAAAATAAAATATTAATATCTAATATATATATATATATATATAATATATATTATATATATATATATGTGTGTGTGTGTGTGTGTGATTTATAATATAATATGTATATAACTAAATATAAATATAACATAAATAAATAAGAATAAATATATATCTATATAATAATTATATATATATTTATATATTATATATTATTTATGATTTCTGTGTGAGTGTGTGTGAGTTTCAGTAAAATTTATATGTATAATGTATATATATAAATATATTATATATATATTATATATTGTAAATATGTATTGAGTATGTTAAAATTTATTCGTATGTTTGTTTCTAAAATAAATGTGTTATATATATATTAATATATTATATTGTGTATGTATATATATATAATATATATATGTATATTATGGGTGTAAGTGGTGAATTTGTGTGTGTGTGTGTGTATGTGTGTGGTGTGTGTGTGTGTGTGTTGTGTGTGTGTGTCATGTCTATGTATATTCAAAACACAAACAAACACACACCACACACAACACCCCCCCCCAACCACCACAACACACACAACACACACCACACACCCACATTCACACACACAACACAATCAACACACACCGGCACAAACACACACACACTAGTTATGTGTACAATATATTTATATATATATAATATATATATTAAAATTGCAGTATATATTTATCTGATACAGCAAACACACACACACAACACTCACACACACAAACACAAACTCGCACAAGCCCACGCCACACGCACAGCACACTCACCCCAACGCACAACGCAAACGACACGCCACGCACTCACAGAAACACACACAACACAACCACATACAACATATACACTCATATATTATTATAATATATATATATATATATATGTATATAATTACTTACACTAATATGTAATCATATAAATATGTATTATTATATATGTTTACAAGCTATATAATATATATATATATATATATATATATATATTGGGCTGAAAAGATTTATAAATATCTACATAAGTATTATTATATATATTTAAATGGTTATTATAAATTGTAATATTTTGTATATATATTCTATTGTTATTTTGTGATATATTATAAATATATATATATATATATTGTATATGTAGTATATATATTATATATTTATATTATATGTATATTGTAATTTCGTTGTATGTAGAAAATATATATATATATATATTTATATTTATTTATTTATATCTAAATGTATATGTAATTTTGTGATGTATGAAACTAAATATATAGAATATATGTATTTATATTAAAAATATATGTTAAGTAAATATACAATAACTCAAATATATTGAGTGTGTGTTATTTATATATGTATTATATATATATATTATTATAATATATTATGTATATATGTGTGTGGGTTGTAGTGTGTGTGTGTCTATTGTTTATTCACCAACACACACACAAAACACAACACACACCACACACACACAACACACACACACAATTTTTGTTTAAGTATAATTTTATAAATATAAAATATATATATATATATATATATTATTATATTAATATTTTATATTTGCTGTATTATATTGTTCAGTATACAGAAAACACACACACATAATATAAACAACATGTTAGTGTAATGTGTATAAGCACATACATGGTATTGTAAATATAGTATATATAAATAAATCGAATATATATAATATATATATATATATATCTATTATTACTCATAACTTTGTAATATATGTATTTATAAATATATCATATATATATTATGATTATTGTTTGTATGTGTTTACATATAAAATATATATATATACTAGTCTATATTACTGAATTTAAATTAAATATATGTGTGTGGTTTATAAATAATATATATATAAAATATAATAAATCAAAAAAATGTTTATGTGTATATGTGTTATAAAATATCTTTGTAATATATTATATACATAAAAATTGTATTTTAAATATGTATTAAATATAGCTATCTATTATAATAATGTAATATTATAATATAATATATATTGAAAGTAATTTATACTATATAAGTATATATATGTTATAAATATATTTCTATATAGATTGTATGTATTTATATATATTATTATACTATTTAATTAATAATATTATATATGTGATGATGTGATTGTTGTTGGTGTGTGTGTGATTATAGTATGTTTTTTTTTGTGAATTATTAGTGAGTTTTTTAAAATATATGAAGTATTTAAAATAATTTTATATAACCTAATAAAAGTAAATTAATATACATCAATATAATAATTAGTATTTCTTGTATAATGAAAATATTAAATAATTATTAATAAACATATAAATAAATTATATATAAATTATACATGTAACATGTATATGAATAACATTTGTGTTTAAATTAACACACACCAAACACACAAACACCCAACACACACCCCAACACCCCCAAACACAAACCACAATACACACACCAAACACCAACCCATCACCACACAAAAACACTCATATAAATAAATATATAAAAAAAAAAATAAGTTTGTTATTTATGTTTGAGTAGTGTGAATTATTTATTTTATAGTGTCGTTTTTGTGTGTGTGTTGTGTTTAGAGTACGTATAGTATATATATATATAATCTATTATTTCATATAATATCAAATATTATATAAATATAAAAAAATAAATATTATTAATTATAATTTATAGTAAAAAAAAAATTATATATATATTATATATATATCAATTTATAGAGAGGAGAGTCGGTAGTAGTCGAGAATTAGAGATATGGATTTCCATGAAAATGAGATGACGAGTGAAAGATTAAGAGATAGTAGGGCAATATTTGTAATAACCCAATATAAATATATATATATATTTATATTTATTATATCTCTTTACACTTATAACAAAAATATAATAAATTCATTGTCAAAAACAATAAATACATAAATGTGTTAAATTGTTAAAAATATTACAAATATAATAGATAAATAATATTATAATGTCTTATAAATATTGTAATATAATAATATAATTTTAAGTATGTTATACAATTATTATATATATTATAATATTAACATACAATATGTGTGTGTGGTATATACATATGGTATATATACATAAATAGTATAGGATAGATAGATAGATATATAGGTTCCCTACGAAACCAGCGTTTTGAGTTTCAAGGGCTGTGAAACGTTTTCTCGGGCTGAGCAACAATCAGAGCGCAGGCATTTTTACGACGACGAGGCGAATTGAAAACACGAGGGTCCCACGAGGATCGGAGAGACCATTGCCCTAACCAATGACGTCTCTTCATAATTATATATATATATATATATATCTTATATATATATATATATATATATTATATATTATATTTATTATATATTTATAAAATATCTATGTAATTACTGTACTCATTTTATATATTATAATATATTTATTATTATATAATACCATATATGTACACATGTATTCATAATTTATATATTATACTATTTATATATATTATAATATATTTTGATATTATTATAATACAGTCTGTGTTTAATATTGTATGTATGTATGTAAGTATTAATATATATATAAAATATATATAAAAATTAATACATACATACAATATTGTACAGAGTATATATATATATATATATATTTATATATATATATAATTATACATATATTTTAATATTTATATTATAATAATAAACACATTAATATATTATAAAAATAATTAAATATATATATATATATACATATATTATATTAGTATAATAAATCTATATATAAACACACACAATATATATATATATATATATATAGATGAGGAGAGAGATATAGAGATGATAATATAATGGAGGAGTAGTGTAGAGAGAGAGATAGAAAGAGAAGAGAAAGAGAAGGTATATATATATATTGGAGAGACGCGGAGAGAGAGAGACGAGAGAGAGGGGGGGAGGGAAAGAGGGGGGACGAGGGAGGGGAAAGACAGAGAGAGAGGGAAGATGAGGAGATGAGGGAATGAGAGGTGGGATTGGAATTGGGGTGGGTTGAGGAGAAGAGTGAGGGATCCTGATGATAGATATCATTGAGAAGGGAGATGGTGGGCGTGCGTGGCTGAGACGAGGTATCGGAGGGAGAGCGCGAGAGTATAGAGAGAGGAGAGAGAGAAGATTATCGAAGAGGTGAAAGAGAGGGAAACGAATTGTGAGATAAAGAAGAAACAAAATTTTCTAACAAAATATATATATAATATTATAATATATATACATACAAATATTATATTATATATATCAATATATAATATATATATATATATAAAAACAGTTTATAATCCAAATATTATATAATATATATATATATATATATTAAATAGATAGATATTAAAATATAATATATTACATATAAATATATATATGCAAATATATGATACAAGTATACAATATATATATACAATATATATATACAATATACAATATATATAAAATATATATTACAATATGTATATACATATATATATGATTTAATATAATATATGTATTTTCTATATATTACATAAATATACAATATAATGTATTAAACATACAATATTAATTTTATTATATTTATATAATAATATATATATATAGTATTTGTATATATGGATATAGATAATAGTATATATATATTGTATATCTATGTATAGATTGTATATTTGTATGTATATTATATTGTTTGTGTAATTTATTGTATATATATATATTGTATATTTATATTGTATATTTATTATGTATTTATATATATATATATATATATATTTGTATAAATATAAGTGTGGTTAATAATACATAATTATTATAAAAATATATAAATATGTTGTATATAAGTATATACAATATGAATATAGATATATATATATAATATATTATTATATATATATTGCAATAAATTAACATATATAAATAACAAGCAGGCAGAAGGAGTAGGATAGTAGAGTAAGTAAGTAAGTGATTATTGAATCAATGGATTAAATTTTATTTAATAATTTTATAAGGAAAGTTAGGTTAATTAGGATAGTAGTAGAAAGTGAGGTAGAGCTAGTAGATTAGTAGTGGTAGAAGGAGTAGAGGAGTAGGTTTGAGAGGTAGTGTGTATAGAAGTTAGATCAATGGATATATTTATAAAAATTTTATATTATTAATTAAAAAAAAACAAAAAGAATTTTAAAATCTATAAAGTTTTATATGAATATAGTTATGAAAAGATCATGACACTATAAATTAAGATGAACACAGGCGTTTTTGTTTTTGTTTTGTTTGTGTGTTTTTGTTATTGGTATTGAATTGTTGTATTTGTAGTATTGTCGTCTTTTTCTTTGAGCTGTTTTTTTTTGTTTTGTGGTTGTTTTGTGGTTTTTTGGTGATTGTTTGTATTTAGGATTGTATAATATGTGGAATGTATTTGTATTGTGTTTGTGTTTGTTTGTGTGTATTTTGAGTGGTATTGGTTTTTTATGATGATGGTTGTTTTTTGTGTTTTTTAGTCGTGTTTGTTTATTTGTTGTATGGTGTGTATTTTTTATGTTTGTGTTGGGTTGTTTTGGTAGTGGGTTTATGTGTTTTTGTGTTTGTTTTTAGTGTCTTGTGTTGGTGTATGTGTCTGTTGTGTGGTGTGTGTGTAAATTTATAGTTTATTTTCGTTATATTGCGGCTTTTGTGTTGCGTTTGCGGAAGTGTTTTTGTTTTGTTTTACTTTGTGGTTGGTTTTTAGTGTGTTTTGTTGTTCATTTTTTTTATTTCTGTTGTTTGTGTTTGATATATATCTTTGTATTGTTTTTTGTGGTGTTTTAATTTGTGGTGCTGATGTTATTTTTTTTTCCTGTGTTTGGTGGTGTTGTCGTAATTTTGTTTATTTGTTTTGTTTGTATGTGTGTCGTTTTGTTGTTTTTTTCGTTTTATTTTGTGTGTGTATTGTTTTGGGGTTGTTTTATAGTGTGTGTGTTTTCTGGTTGTAGTGTGTGTTTGATGATATTGTTTTGCTCGATGTAAGTGTGTTTATTTTTTTGTGTATGTGGTTGTTTTTGTGGTTTAAACTTGTGTTTTTGTTTCTTTGTGGGGGTTTTGGTGTATCAGTTACTCAGGGTGTTAGTGGTGTGTTGTGGTTTATATGTGTTAGTGTTTTTGTTGTTTTGTTGTTAATTTGTCGTGGTAAATATGGTTTGTATCGTGGGTGTGTGTTTGTTTTTGAATGTTTTTTAGGTGTGTGTGAGTGGTTATGTTCGTGGTTTTACTTTGTTTTATATATTTTAGTAAGTTTGTTGTGTGTTTGTTATATGGAGTTTGTGTTTTGTTATGGAGTGTTTGGGTGTGGTTGTATGTGGTTATGATTATATATATATATTATATATATATATATTATAAATATGTGTGTGTGTTGTGGTGTTGTGTGTTAGTTGTTTTGTCTGTGTCTGGATTCATTGAATTGGTATTGTGTTGTGGGGAAATATTGCTTATAATCTAATGATTATTAAAAATGTGATGATAGTATTAATTTAATATTTAATAATAATGTATGATGTTAATTTTTTAATATAAATTAATTATAATAATAATGGATAGTAATCAATGGTTTAATAAATAACATATATTAAAATAATAAAGAATTATGCTGTTATGTTTATTGATTAGTATTGTATTGATAGTGATGGAGGAGGTTAAAACTTGTAAATTTTATTGTTAAATTAAATTTAATGGTAATTCTGTCAAATAATGGGGTTAGCATGAGTAGCTTGCTTATTTAGTGTAAAATATAATTGCTATTTATAAATAATGTATAGTAAATTACTATAATTAGATATTTAGTAATAATAATATAGATTATTATATGATTAAAGAATAAGTAAAATTTAAATTAAAATATAATTGTTGGAACAGGTTATGTTTTGATATGTGTTTGTTTTTCTATGCTTGCTTGTTATGATTGTTGATATATATGAGTAATGATGTATGAGTTAGAGAGGATAACGAATGGAGATGATTTTTAGGTGTTAGGAGTTAGAGAAGTAGAGGGATGAGTATAACGCGAAAAAATATTATGTTATAATAAATATTCTTTTTTATAGTTATTAATGGATAATGATTCAAGTTTGATGTAGTTGATGAGATATTTTTATATATCAAAGGCGGCTTTAATAAGATAGAAGGTTTAATAAAGTATAATTATTTTCGGTATTTTGTTGGTAAGTAATAAATTATTATTTGGTTATTTTAGGACATATTATTTGAAGTTATTGTTTGTTAGTTTTTATTTTTAAGTCAAGAAACACAGCCGGTTCAAAAATGAGAAAGAAGAAATACAGAGAAAAAGGGAAAAGAAATAAGTCTCAACACTTTATCTCTCATAAATAAGCATTTATATCCGGGTGGTATTTTTGGGGTTTATTTCTCTATCTTCTTTTATTTTTCTCTCTCTCTCCTGTCCTCTCTCTCGATTATATTTACTCACTCTTAATAATCTACTTCATCTTTAATCTACTCTCATAACTCTCTCACTCTTCTCTTTTCTCTTTTTTCTCTACTCTTCTCTCTTTCTTCTTTCGGGGATTTTATTACTAGGCACTTCATTTCTTCTCTCTCTTCTCTCCTCTTCTCTTTTCTTTCTCTCTCTTTATTCTTCTTCCTTCTTCTTCTCTTCTCTTTGTGTTTTCTTTTAATCAGGCACTTACACTTCTTCTCTCTCTTCTTTCTCTTCTCTCTTATCTTCTCTTTTCACTTCTCTCTCTCTCTCTCTCACTTCTCTCTTCTTCTCTCTCTATCCTCTCTCTCATCTTTTTCTCTCTTTCGCGGGATTTCCTCTTATTCATAAGGCACTTATCTCTTTCTATTTTCTCCTTCTCTCTCTATTCATTCTATCTCTATTTCTCTTCTCTAACTCTCTCTCTCTTTCTTCTCTTTCGCGGGATATTTCTTTTCAATCATGGCAATCTTTATCTCTTCGCTATCTAACTTCTCTCTCCTATCTCTCTTCTCACTTTCTCTTTCTTTATTCTTATTTTCTCCTTTTGGGGAATTTCTTTTACTCAGATTATCTCTCTCTCTCTCTCTTTTTTCTCTTTTCTCTTTCTCTCTCTTCTATCTCTCTCTCTCTCTTTTTGCGGATATTCTTTTCACTAGGAACTTATACTTTCACTTAACTCTTTTTTTTATTTTCTCTTTTTCATAACTTTTTTTCTTTTCTGGGATTACCTCTTAATCAATCACTAAAATCTTTACTCTTTTTTCATCTCATCTCTTATAATTCTTCTCTTGTTCTTCTTCTTATTTTTTGCGGGATTACTTTAATATGCATTATTATTCTTCTTTTTTTTTTTATTTCTTCTTTATTCATCTTTTTTCTTTCGCGGAGTTCTCTTACTAGGATTTCTTCTTCTTTTTTCATATTTATCTCTATCTCTTTTCTTTCATAAATTTTTTAAGTGTGATTTTTTTATAGGATTATTCTCTCTTCTCTTTTTCTTTTTCTTTCTCTCTTTTTTTCCTTTTGTGGATTTTCTCTTACTCTAGATTTAACTTTATTCTTCTACTTTCTCTTCTTTTCTTCTCTCTCTCTTATTTATTTCATTCTAATCTCATTCGCGGGATTTCCTTTTCACTCAGGCATTATCTCTCTTCTCTTTTCTTCTCTCTTTTCTTCTTCTCTTTTTCTCTTTTTATCTCTTTGCGGATTTCCCTTTTATCAGGCACTTATTTCTTTCTTCTTATTCTTCTCACTTTTATTTCTCTCTCTCCTTTTCGGGGTGGATTTTCCTTTTCAAAGGCATCTTCATTTTCTCTCTCTCTCTCTCTCTCTCTCTCTCTCTCTCTCTCTCTCTCTCTCTCTCTCTCTCTCTCTCCTCTTTCGCGGGATTTCCCTCTTTCACTCAGGCACTTATCTCTCTCTCTCTCTCTCTCTCTCTCTCTCTCTCTCTCTCTCTCTCTCTCTCTCTCTCTCTCTCTCTCTCTCTCTCTCTCTCTCTCTCTCCTCTTTCGCGGATATTTCCCTCTTTCACTCAGGCACTTATCTCTCTCTCTCTCTCTCTCTCTCTCTCTCTCTCTCTCTCTCTCTCTCTCTCTCTCTCTCTCTCTCTCTCTCTCTCCTCCCATTTGTCTCAAGCACTTGTCGTTTCCCTCTTTCCCCTGTCATAATTCGCGCCCGCAAGTTTAGCCCGTGGCCATCTTCCCGTGGCCATCCTCCCGTGGCCATCTTCCCCTGTCATAATTCGCGCCCGCAAGTTTAGCCCGTGGCCATCTTCTCAAGCTGCTTGTTCGTCACCCCCTCCCCCCTCTTCCCCCTCAGGCGAAGGCATTTTCGCAACGGCTGCTCGTGCAGAAAGCGGCTTTCCTTCCGCCGGCGGATTGCCTCTCGGGAGAGTCGTCATAACAAGCAGGTTACAGATCTAATCTTCGGTTAGTACTGTTGCCATTCATCAGCTGCTGTGTGAGTGCCACCGCAGCGGGGGAAGGGTGGAAACGAGGGATCTTTTCTTTTTTTCTTTTTTCTTTTTTTTTTTGTGTGTGTGTTTGTGTGTGTGTGTGTGTGTGTGTTTTTGTGTGTGTGTGTTTGTGTGTGTATGGCTGTCTTTCTGTTTATCTCTCTCTTTTTCTCTTTGCATATGCATATATACATATATATATATATATATATATATATATATGTGTGTGTGTGTGTGTGTGTGTGTGTGTGTGTGTGTTGTGTGTTGTGTGTTGTGTATAGATTTATACATGCATACATATATATACATGCATACATACATACATACATACATACATACATACATACATACATACATACATACATACATACATACATACATACATACATACATACATACATGCATATATACATATATGTATATAAATAAATATTTATATACATATATATACATATATATCCGTGTGTGTGTGTGTGTGTGTGTGTGTGTGTGTGTGTGTGTGTGTGTGTGTGTGTGTGTGTGTGTGTATGTATGTGTTTATATAAATATATGTATACACGTACATACATATATGTAATATATATATTTATATATATGTGTATATATATACATATGTATATATTTATATATATTTATGT
>NC_061847.1:6172356-6179856 GCF_019202785.1 Penaeus chinensis | reverse complement strand
CTATGGGCTACAGGCCGGCTAGGTGAGGGAGTCGGGCGGGGGTGTGTCTGTGAAACGGAGGTAAAAGTTACAAGTGAAAATTCTGTCTGTCAGATGCGGCGTGTTTGCTCAGGGTAAAAGACGAGAGAAAGAATAACGAGGGAAAATGATCATGTGCTAATGGGGATGTAGCTGCTGGGGGAATGGGGAGGAGAAGAATGCTCGGCTGGGGAGGGGAGGAACCTAGGGGTGGAGCCACAAACTGGAGCGGTGGCTGGCTGACTGCTTCAAGAGTAGAGGCGTCTGGAAGTTTGGTTCAGTTATTGGTCGGTTGTGTTAGCGATACATGCTCTGCTGGAGCTGCTCCTCCACACTATCCCCAACATGAATCGAAGCAAAGGTAAGGAGTGTCGCCCTTTGTGCTGTGTTGTGAGGCATGCTGTGTCGAGCGTGGACTTTGCTGCGTCTGGAGTTCTGCTCTGTGAAGCAATTTGAAGCTTGCAGGAAATCGTTGCAGAAAGGAGAGTGACACGTGCTCTCAGGTGCGATAACTGTTCCGCCATCGCCGCGGCGGCCGAGCACAGTGATCGGGATCCCCTAAGTGCGGCGATTCATGAGGATGTCGAGGAACACGGAGGCGCAAGGCCTCGTCGCTGCCCCAGTTTAACCGCTGGAGGAGCCAACTTGCCGAGAGGCGGCCCGTTCTCCAGCTTCTCTACTCCCTCGCACCCACGGCCCGGCGGCACGCACGTCGACAGGAGGTTTTCCCCACAAACACAGAATCGAGGCGACGGGCGAGGCAACGCCGGGACGCGCCGTCAGAGGAGCTTCATGCAATAACCCTAACGCCACCGTGTAAGAAATAGATGCGGGACTAGAATGGAGAACTTCGGTCTTCCCCCTGCAACTGAATGCCGGTGCTTGTTCTAGACTTGAAGGAGCCGCGAGTGAGTGAGGGTGAGCCTCGAGAGAGCGGAAGGGACACGGCGAATGTGTCGAAAAGTAGGAATGTGATGTGTCCAGCGGGAGTGAGAGCGAGGGCGGTTCGGCGGTCACAGCGACCTGGATCTGAGGGCATCTGGTCACTTTTTATAACAGCTCTTCAGTCACCTTCCTGCCCATTCCACTATTTTTCCTTTAATGAGCACCCTTCAGAGGCGTGGCACTCGCGGCATGGCTCGAGGGGGGGGGGAGGTGGCACTCCGTGATGAATCGTGCCCACGCTGCCTTTATTTCTGCGTCCGTCACGCGTGCGATCTCTGAAGGACAATGACCATTTATAGAAGCAAGTCACGTCTAGGGTTTTGTTTAGGCCTCTCTCAACAGGCGTTTCGTGGCCCTCGGCAATGCCGCCCTCTTCCGTCACTTATAAACACTGAATGAATTGCAACGTAGACCGCACTTTATTCTAAAATGTAAAATGCTCACACATTGAACTTATAACTTTTTTTTTTTTTTTTTTATTTATCTAATTTTATTTCCTTACATTGCGCTGCTGTCGACGATATTTTCTAGGTATAAACTCGGGCTCTTCACTTTGGCACAATTTGGCACGTAAAACATTGGCGCGGCATCATTAGGGCCGATAACATGCAGTCATTATCTATCACCAACCCACCAAACCACTCCGTCCTTGCAACACAATCAACATAGCCCACCACTACAAACAGGCTCCTGAAGAATCTATATGAACCCCACTTAGCAGTAGCATTACAACGCGCTTACCTTCACCTTCTCTCTCACAGAAGATCAACTCACCATACACCACCAGCCTTTTAAATGAAAGAAGGAGAAAAGAGAACGCAAAAAAAAAAAAAAAAAAAAAAAAATGAAACAAAGACAAAAAAAGAAAAAAAAAAGAACACTGAAGGTGAAACCGAACACGTGGTGAGATCCTTACTAACCCGAAAGAAGTGACCTTGACCTCATACTGCAACAAACACGCTCCTTCAGTCGCATTAGGCAATCGGAAACTCGAAATGACCGCCATCGTATCTTCACATAGTCTGTAACATCTTCGCACGCTGAAAAGCAGATCATTTTCTGGCTTGACGGTGAGCTTTGTACTTTTTCACCAATTCCTGTGAGGTAACTCTATTAGCAATGAAAGTGGTATTGATAAAGTTAATAATCATAGCAACGGAAATATGATGATAAAGATGGTGACAATGATCGCTAATAATGATAATATATATATATATATATATATATATATATATTATAATAAGTGAAAACAAAGGGAATACAAATCATAAAATCGTATCGATATTGTTATCGTCGTTACTACTAATGATATTTGTAACAAAAATGATACTTCTTACTTGATGATAATGGTATTTCAATAATATATACGGAATAATGATAAAAAATATACTTTTGCTAAAGTTATGATTAATATGGTAATATTAATGATGATAACAGTAATATTTGCAGAAATAAAAAGATAAAGGAAAACTAAGATACCTCAAAGAATAACAATTATGCCATTGCATGTAAAATTTACATCAGTAATCTGGGTACTATGCTAATATGCTAATAAAATCATATAAATTATATAGTGGTAGTAATAATTGTCATCATAATAATGATGTCATGAATTTGAACAAGACGGTCAGTGATGGTGATTATACTAACAGAGATAATGATAGTTATGTTAACATTGATGATACTATTGATATAACTAATCACAAAAAGGATAAAAATGATGAAGTAAAAGGACCGATAATAGTGGCAATGTATATGATCGTGGTATTGATTATAATGGTAAAAGAAGATGATAGTAATGTTAGTAATAAATATAATGAGAATGATACTGGTAATAGTGAGGGCAATGTTACAAATGATAATAATAATGATATTAAGATTATTAAGCATAATCTCAGGTGTAAGGATAATGATACGAATGCTAATCAGGATGATTATAATACCGAGATATCGATAGTGATAATGGTGAACAATGGTAATGGTAATGACAATAATGGATACAAAAATAGTAACATAATAATGATAATTACTCCAGCAGAAATAATGGATATGAAATAGTGATACCAATAATAACAGTAATAATGATAACAACCATAGCAACAGGAATGGTGATAACGATGCCAGTAATAATACCAATGCTTATAAAACGATCATGTTATAATAATAGTGAAAATTGTGGTCCAACAGCATATATAAACTGATAAGATATTGTCAGAAATCCGTGGAAAGAGGTCTGAATTCACCGGTTATATTACATTCATATAGTGTGCATTGTTCATGTACAATAATTTGGTGTTCTTCATCACCTTTGTACAAGACACTACGAATAATATCTGCACATTTGTCTAAATTGATCAGCAAACACATCACTCTTCTGTCGCTATAAGCAATTCAGATCAGATTCTGGTTATATAGAAATTATTCAGGTCTAAGCGAATCATAACTTTTAATGTATTTTTCAGGTGTCTGGGAAAACATAAATTTATCACTTTTGAATTAATTAATGGCACCGATAAAGGATCAGGTGGCCGTAACAGGTAAATCAGTATCATTAATATTACTGGTTTGGTTACAGGTATTCTTAGTAACGTTGTGAATCCATGGGAGGAAACCACGCAGTATAATCTACAAGTAGTCATGTTCTTTCAAATCCAGACTGCCCTTTGTCAACTTAAATATCTTTACATGATCGGGACCAGGAAATGCCTAATGCAAGAGATGTACAGCTGACTGAGGATCACAAAAGGTCACTAGCACCACATTTCAGGTTACCATTTGCAAAAAGTATGTGGTAGTATCAGCGCCTGTTGCCGTGTCTTTTATTTGCTTCTAAAAACGCCGTTTCCGTGATGTCAGATGAAAGGTTAGTAAACTTACCCGTTACTATAATTTATAGAACCATTAGTTAAAGCTTATAAATCATGAATACTTATAAAGATTCTATAATATTTTAATGTAAAAGAAAGTACATATAAATCTCTGAACGATCATTCTCGGGAGATTCCATTCCTCTCTCATCTTGACAATAATTCACACTAACAGTTCTTCTCCATCGAGGTGCTTTTGCAATAATATCATTCCTTCATTTTGTATTTATTGTCTTTGGATATTTGATATTCTTCTGAGCGGGGGAACGCTTCTCAAGCATCAGTACGAGCAGATAAACATTATCTAAACATTATCGCATATTCATTCTGAGGTTGACGCCCACGAGTGTAAAAGAGAGTTTCGTCTGTCTTTTGTTTTTGTCTCCAGCCTCTTTAATAATATTAGGAACTACGAGCGTGTTTACATTACGTATTCGTATCTTGTACTCTCTTCGATAGCCTGATCTTATTTATTTATTTGTTTTTTTACTGATACCTTTCTTAGTCAACTCAACATCTAGTATCATTACATACGAATAATTCATTATCACTACGTTCTATAATTTGTTCATTTATTACGGACTGCTGACAGACAACAACTTCCGTAGGCTATAATACATAAATCATGATTTTAACTTACGCAATTGGCCTATTAATAAAAAAGATAAATAATGTAGGACCGAAAATCCTACCCCCCCCACCCCTATTGAGGAGTGCAGAGGAGAAACTTTTATCCATTAATATATCGGTGATGCGCGTCTGTTACCAGGTGCGACTCGATTCGATGATTAAGTAACCACAGATTATTCGACACGATTTCCATGATCTTACATACATTTAACCAAGTCGTACACCGATTTAGAAACTGGGTTTGTGAAGTTGGGGTCACAGCTGCAGGGAAAATAACGTCCTTTTAAATGAATTCAGGAAAGGTGTACAACGTGATCTGGCATGTGTTATCCTCGCAAGCAGGTGCTATGATGAAATTCGATTTCATTTTATTAGTAAAGACGATGTGTCGGTAATATTTTTTTTTATCGTTGAGGTGATGCTTTTATGTTCAGGAGTGTTGGTTTAAGATGTTTTAAGATTGATGCGGGCAATATGGTTGTTTAAATGTGGTCAGTTCCCTAATTTACATGTACTTTAGCTTATATCTTTTGAGGAAATTAGCATGCTTGATACGACTGAAAATATATTGCTAGTGCTTTCTTTCAACTAACTAGATCTTTTCGTACAAAAAAAAAAAAAAAAATCTGCATTACTTGGTATGTTTCCTCGGATAAATTACATTCGTGTAAGTCATGTGTTATCAGAAGTCTTATCTCATTTTCGTGCAAGTGATTATAGCGAATGCACTTTCAAGAATATGTTATTTGGCGTTAAGTTATCATAGAGACTTCAGGCAATACTATAATCACAACTTGATTTTTTTTGCTTGTATTCGAAACCTGAAATACGAGTAAATATTAGAAGATATAAGGAATGCATGGTGAAGGAGGAGAAGGAGGCAGGAAATATCTCCTGTGATATAATGGAAAATTATCAGTTATCATTTCTGTGTCGGTTCCATGCTGTAATTGACCCTGGGTGCAGTGCATACGATAGTTTTATATTGCATTGTTTGCGGTAGTAAATGTTGGTAACATTTTGGGCTGCGATCTGACACGAGTTTCATGTAAGAGGTCATTAAATGAATAACTTCGGTAGATTGTACTTTAACCCTTGAAGATGCTAAGAACTCAGGTCAGGTGCATGGTTGTCGATATCTCTACATAGAAGATAGTTTTATATTAAGATTATCGCATCTTCTAAGGTTAGACAACTTCACAAAATATTATCATTATAATTGCATTATTCTCGTAGACTTTACAGAATATTACCATTATAATCATCTTAATAGTGATATTGATACTAATGATTATTATATTTACATCAATGATATTTGAAATAAGTAATTACAATGATAATACTTATACTGATAAAACAATAATAAAAAATAACGATAGTGAAATCACAGTAATAACAGCACCAAAGGATAGGAAGAAACCGCATTATGTTTAAAAGTAACAGGACTTACCACGAGATTTCCGGTTGGCCTTTCTACTAGTTTTTATCCGTGTTTTGGGACGATCAGAACAGGTGCGCAACCATAATCGTGGGCTCAGCAGCAGCCTCCCAGACACACAGACCTAGTAGGGCGAGACCTTCCCTTCAATCTCGTGTGTTGTTGTTCTCCCTTTATGAAAAACCGAAGATCTTTCGAAGACGGATGCAGGCCATATTTTTGGCAATTCCGACGAATGTTTCAGAAGACAAGAAGGTGAAAGAGAATTGAGGAGAAACGAGTGAAAAAAAAAATGAAATAAAAATAGTTTGAACAACTTGATTGTTACGGTAACATCTCGTCTCGTCTTCAAATCAATCATGAATCTTCCTGAACCTGTTAGTCACGCATACTTGTCATATTCAGGCACTCTTACTGTAACGTAGGGTGTTGAGAAGGTACTTTTAAAACTGGTTATGTCCCTTTAAAAGCGTTATAACTTCTCGTTTCTCTGTGAAGAGATTGTCCAGGTGAATTCACAGCATGTCTCAAATAACTAATTCATATTGCCGATAGTTATGTATGCTCCAAAAGTTGTTCGCGTGTGGCTTACAATACTGAAATCAAAAGTTATTTTTTTCTCTTATATAAAATATAGAATGAGAGCAAGTTCACTTCATATCAAGGTTGGTTAGTAAATCAAACAGTTAGTTACAAGGTTCATTAATAATTCTAACATGTGCCTGTTTACACCTGCAGGTAATGGTGGGTTCGGACAACTGACGCGGCGAAAGAAAAGTAAGTGTCTAGTTACACAATCTTTTATCAGCAGTTTTCCTTTGATGTGTGGATTATATATATTTAAGTGTGTGTGTGTGTGTGTGTGTGTGTGTGTGTGTGTGTGTGTGTGTGTGTGTGTGTGTGTGTGTGTGTGTGTGTGTGTGTGTGTGATGTATATGTATTAAACACACACACACACACACACACACACACACACACACACACACACACACACACACACACACACACACACATACACACACACACACACATATATATATATGAAATATATATATATAAGTATATATCTATACACATTATGGGCCTATGCAATGCAATTTTTACTTATCATAAATGGTGATTACCACTTATTCACCATAACTTCATCTGCGTACATATTGTTACTGTACCTAATGTGAGACCTAAGCATTGAATAACATCCTTGCAATGGAAAATTAGATATTGACCATTTTCATGGGACATTTTACTGCCGTTCCTCTACAAAGTCATTGGCAGTAGATTTTTCTACTGTAATTAATAGATAACGATTTTTAAAATAATGATTCTTGATTATTAGTAGTTTTAAATAGTTCAAAAATGAGTAAAATAACATATAAATAAAACAATTCTAAATATTGATAATTACTTATTAATAATCCTAAATATAATTTTTGAATGGACAAAGTAATAAATAAATAAAATAGATCTAAAGTAAAGTAAGCAGAAACCTTTAAAGTACAGCTTAATTGGACGCATGGTAACGGATTGGGTTGCGGACGTCCCGTGTGCCTGTAATCAGGGCAGGACAGTCACCAGGTGGCGCTGCCGAGGGCGAATCCGGGT
>NC_061847.1:6164856-6167356 GCF_019202785.1 Penaeus chinensis | reverse complement strand
ATCATTCCTCTGGCTGCATGAAAGGCAAGGATGACTGCATTACATGGCAAAGACGCGTGCATTCAGATGGCGACATGCGTTTGTAACTAATTTTCTTTCATGTATTTACTGAACTTCTTAATTTATCGAACCCATTCATTTACTGTCGTTGTGCAGAGAAGGGGGATGAGAAACAGACATCTCACACGCATTATTACCTAAATCGCAACACGGAAAATAACACAGAGTTTCTAATTCCGGGTGTAATTCCGAACACAAAACAAAAAAATAAAGCAGACAAGAGATGCGTTAATGCATACTAATCAAACCCAGCGAGACAATTAAGGAGCGTACGATGATTTTCGAAAAGAAACATCATGACCACTCGGCTTCCGTGAAACAAAAGACGGTCGACGAAAGAACAAATGCTACCGAAGAGTTGTATATGTGTCGCGAGGCTCGTGAGGGCATAGGGTACGCTGATGCCCCGTGCCGAGATCTAGAACGTACAGTTTCATAATGATCTGCTGCAACATCTAGAGGAAAATTCAGTGTGTGAGATTCTTAAGCCTAGTCCAGACCAAGATACATTGTTCCGAAACAGTTGAGCAACAATGTATCTGCACTGTCCTGATACAGTTGCTCAGCAACTGAGCAGCAATCCAGATCTGTTTCTGCTTAGTTTAGCAACTGTTGCGAAACAGTCACGAAACACAAGCGATTTGTGCAGCGACTGCTGTGAGAAATTCGCGAAGCACTGGCGCCAATTTGTATCTGAATTTTTTCGCGACTGTTGCTGAACAGTTACACAGTGCTGTACGTCCAGACCAAGATGCACTTAACCTCCTTCTAACTGGGAGTGGTACTTAATACAGTCCAAGTGTCTTTTCTGTTGGCCTAATTTTGAACCCGGAAAAAATATTACCTGCATAAAGTAATAAAATAAACAGTCTTCAAAGGAAACAAAAATCACGAATCTTCAAAGACACAGTGCTGTCAGAAAAAAATAACTTTCACTCAGCTGCATCGACTCGCATAGCTTAGTGCCGCCAGTAGCCTAGTCTTTTGAATTTTCAATATACACAGTAGGTAATGTCAAGAGGTTGATGGCAGAATTTATTATGATTGTGACCATATGATTTCCTATGCTATATTCTCACATTTCGAGGACATACTGAGAATGGTATATGGTCATATGCTCCATTTGCGCTTTATAGTAGTTAAAATTAATTGCTTCTCGACATTACCGTACCGATTTTCAAGAAACAAAATACGCTATGTGTTAGTACAACTGCGTGAGAGGTATTTTTTATTATTATTGTTATTTGCTATATGATTAAATCAATCTGCCTAATACGATACTATTTTATCTATTGTATGAGTCTTTTTCCTCTTTCCTGCTAGTGCAACGCTCCATTAAGTATGTAGTGACTAATCTGCAGTATATATGCGATTTTACTTGTCCTTATAATGTAGATTCCATAAATTCCATGGCACATGTATTTTTCAGTATTCGAACACATCCCCATAGCCGAGCACAAGGCTGCAGACGACTGGCTAATGGCCGATAGATGACAATTAGTCGTGTTGCCCGGGACTTTCGACCTATGCATTTTATTTCCATAAGATTTTAAATAATCAAATGTGAAACGAATTTGGATTGTTGTTCAACTGGTGAGCGACTCTTCAGATACTTTGTTGCGGGACTGTTCTACAACAAAGTATCTTGGTCTGTTTCACAGCAGTTGCGAGACATTTTTAGATTGGTTGAGCAACTGTTACAGATGCAGTGATGAGCAACTATTTATCTTGGTCTATACTAGGCTTTGCTGCAAGCAGATTCCGTTATCCTTAGTCATGTTTCTTAGAAGACGGTGAATTAGTCAGGTTGTATAAAAAAGGTGCAAAATCTATTTCCCTGATATTGTCATGACATACAGACTTACTGTTATTATTACTCCAAACATTATTGTTATAATTATCACCGTTAAGTTTATTGTTATTGTTCTTACCTTCAAAATGTCTAATATTGCATAACTTTTGTCCGCATTGTTTCGTTTCTTGTGCAGTAATCTAAAGTATTGTCAATGATATTTGTTTAATATATTAGTAGTATAGTTATCACCATTGCCATTATTGTTAATGATATCAAGATCGTGATCACCATCACCATCACCATCACCACCACCACCACCATCACCATCATCATCATCATCACAAACATTATTATTTTCCGATAACTAAGTTGCCACAAAAAACCTGCGTGATTTAATAGCGTCTCATGGCCTGCCGTCTGCACCTCTCTCGCCACACACAGAGCAAGCCCATGCAACACGTCCCGGTGCAGCATGCAAGGACCCAGGTGCGGTGTGATGGCACCTCTTAAGGGGCTGATACCACTTACACCACTTCATAATGTCAGCCGGTTTTCAGCAACGGCAGTGTCTCCTCCTCTCGCCCTTACCACGTTTTTTGCGGGTTCGAAATATCGACGAGACGTTTCGAACGCGTGGAGTGTGTG
>NC_061847.1:6132356-6152356 GCF_019202785.1 Penaeus chinensis | reverse complement strand
TCACACTGCACAAAATTATGTGAAAGTGTGTATGTTATGCATCTGCGTTCGTGTGTGTGATAGACCTGAAGTATTAAATTATCTATATGCACTGTATGCAGACATGTATATATATACATATATACACCCAAGGCTATACATACATATATGCGTAAAGAGAGAGAGAGAGAGAGAGAGAGAGAGAGAGAGAGAGAGAGAGAGAGAGAGAGAGAGAGAGAGAGAGAGAGAGAGAGAGAGAGAGAGAGAGAGAGAGAGACTGGGAGAAAGAGAGTGGAAACTGCTGAATTACTGATGAAATTGTAAACTGAAAAGTATCCCACAATGATCAATAACATGTTTCATCTCTGGGAGCGTACGTACACATCACGGTTTGTAGATTCGTGAAGGTTTATCTTTGTGATAACCCTTTTTTTTTCTTCAAAGATTTTATTGCAGCCTTCTTGCACATTTGTGTTGCAGAACGACATTAGAATTCACCGGTACGTATTTTCCAAATAGATGTAGACAACGTGAGATTTGAGTTGATGAAATGCAGGAATAAACATCCTATAACCTCGTTTTCTATGATGTGTATCATCTACCACAAGGATGAAGAAAAGAAAACGTGTAATGAAACATCAGTTTTCTTTTCTCGTCGAATTTGTTGGCGGTTACTGCATTTTTTCTTCAAACCGCTATATTAGATCGCAAATTGTTAGTCTATGGAGAAAGTGAGTCAAGTTTAAGGCGACGCGGTTTAACTTTAGATTCCCGGAACCCAAAATTTGGGTGAATTGTGATTTGTTATTTTTAGAAAGACGTCAGTTTCCTTCGACAAGATGTGATGGATTTCTGCGTGTGCGCATATACATATATGCACATTCATACATACATACATACATACATACATACATACATACATACATACATACATACATACATGCATACATGCATACATACATACATGCATACATACATACATACATGCATACATACATACATACATACATACATACATACATACATACATACATACATACATACATACATACATACATACATACATGCATACATGCATACATACATACATACATACATACATACATAAATACATACATACATACATACATACATACATACATACATACATACATACATACATACATACATACATACATGCATACATACATACATATACATACATACATATATACATACATACATACATGCATACATATATACACATATACATATACATAGATACGTATATAAATATATATATATACATACACATCTATGCACATGTATATACTGATATACATAAAAGCCTATAACGAATTTCTCGAACAAAAAGCAAATCCTGTATGACGTTCGTAAGCACAGCATGAACAGTTCGGTCGTGTTTATGTATGTGATAAAGATAAGGCGAAGAGAGAGAGAGAGAAAGAGAGAGAGAGAGAGAGAGAGAGAGAGAGAGAGAGAGAGAGAGAGAGAGAGAGAGAGAGAGAGAGAGAGAGAGAGAGAGAGAGAGAGAGAAGAGAAAAGAAAGTAGGAGGAGAGAGAGGGAGATATAGAGATAGAGACAGGGAAAAGGAGAGAAAGAGAGAGAAAAGAAGAGAGATACATTTATAGATAGACAGCGAGAAAGAGAGAAAAGAAGATATATGTATACGTAGAGAGATATAGATAGAGAGAGAGAGAGAAAGAAGTGAGAAAAAGAGTAGAAGAGCAGGATATTTTAGGAAATAGAATACTGCAATCTTAGAAACCATTTTTACGCTAGGTCATGGTTTGCAAGAACAGTCAGTCAATCAGCCGTATTTCGCCGTTTACAAGACCTGTAATCTTTTATGTAAATTTTGTAATGCATACCTTCAGTTATCCGCTGAGACACTTATAAACATGCAATTACAGAATGCGTACTCTACCTGACGTATAACCTTTGATTTATTTGTATCCGTCATTTTTTTTTTTTTTTTTTTTTAATATTTGAAGGATTTATAGTTTTTCAGTTTTCATTCATCGTTGATTTGTTTATCTATCTGTTTATTTTATTTTTTGTTTTTTTCTATTTTGGCTTCATAGCTTTCCTCTGCCTTTTCAAGCCATATATGAGTAGAACACGCACACCTACACACGCGCGCGCACACACACACACACACACACACACACACACACACACACACACACACACACACACACACACACACACACACACACACACACACACACACACGCGCGCGCGCGCGCACACACACATACACACACACACACACACACACACACACACACACACACACACACACACACACACACACACACACACACACACACACACACACGCGCGCACGCACGCACGCAGGTACACCCACGCTCCTCACCTTACCATCTATAGCAATCTTCACCTCGTCCCTCCAAACACAAACAGGTACACACTCGCGCCGTGACGATGCGGTTGCTGCATGAAGAGACTGCTTATTACGGATCATGCATTTTTCGAAACCTCAAAAGTGTCACTGTAAAGCACGGTGATTTTGTTGTGTATCTCTTTCTTTATTCCTTTTGTTTGTCTGTCTCGGTCTGTCTGTTTCTCTGTCTGTGTATGTCTTTGTCTCTGTCTGTCTCTGTTTCTGCATCTCTTTCCCTCTCTCTCTCTCTCTCTCTCTCTCTCTCTCTCTCTCTCTCTCTCTCTCTCTCTCTCTCTCTCTCTCTCTCTCTCTCTCTCTCTCTCTTCTCTCTCTCTCTCTCTCTCTCTCTCTCTCTCTCTCTCTCTCTCTCTCTCTCTCTCTCTCTCTCTCTCTCTCTCTCTCTCTCTCTCTCTCTCTCTCTCTCTCTCTCTCTCTCTCTCTCTCTCTCTCTCTCTCTCTCTCTCTCTCTCTCTCTCTCTCTCTCTCTCTCTCTTTCTCTCTTTCTCTCTCTTTCTCTCTCCTTCTCTCTCTTTCTCTTTTTTTTATCTCTCTCTCTCTCCCTCCCTCCCTCCCTCCCTCCCTCCCTCCCTCCCTCCCTCCCTCCCTCCCTCCCTCCCTCCCTCCCTCCCTCCCTCCCTCCCTCCCTCTCCTCCCCCCCTCCTCTCCCCTTCTCTCCCTCCTTCCCTCCTTCTTTCCCCCCTCCTTCCCTCCCTCCCCCTCTGTGTGTGGGTGTGTGTGTGGGTGTGTGTGTGTGTGTGTGTGCGTGCGTCCGTGCGTGCGTGCGTGCGTGAGTGCATGCAGATTGATAGTTAAACAGACAGACAAACAGACAGATTAATAGACAGACACAGTAGATAGATAGATAGATTGATATACAGGTATACGCATATATGTGTGCGGAGGGGCGCGTGCGTGCGTGAAAATAAACCTTTCGTAACTCACTTACTTTACACATGTTATATTTTTAATAATACGTATTACAATATTTAAGTTTATCGATGGATCCTCAGGCCTTGACCCACACCACGCTGCCTCAGGCCCTCCACATCATGTACGTGCGTGCGCTAGTGCTTGAGACAGATTGCACCTTTCTGGGGTTTTTTTTTTCCTGATCCAAGCAACCGACAATTTTCACCCATTAACCGTGAACTTGGTACGTAATTAAGGCGTCAAGGTTATTTGGTAGTTTGTTCAAGTTGGAAATTTTCATGTTGTGTTTTTCCTGGATTGTTCGACTATTCGATTGATTTACGAGGAGGAACCTGGTATGACTTTATAGCGTGTGAAGAATGGCAGGAATGACTTCCACCTTACTGAAATAACTAAATGGCAACTTTATTCAATATAGCAACTTAATATATGCAACATTGGATTGGTACGGTGATACTTTTACAATAATATCGATTAAATAACAGATTCCTCAATACTCTGAGGTCATTGAGAACTGTAATGTAACTGCTGATTGAGTATTGTTATTTTGTACAAATAAAAACGTATCGATACAGGCCTGTAGATTTACGAGTTACGTTGCGCAGAACTTGTGTAACAAACTTTCCAAAAGGCATTATAAACTTGAGTGTTTGAATGGCACAAGCTTCTTGCAATCCCGATAAAAATATTAGAGAAAATTAATATAATCCATAATCATGTTTTATGAACGTACCTAAAGTCGACACAAGATTATCTATTGTGTATTTGCAACGTGAATTCATCTGCACTTTCTATAGTTTTTTTATTTTATCTAAAAGGTAAGAAGTAGAACAGGCCTTGCTTACGAAAATCTTATCTCCATTAGTATGTTCCTCGGCAGCTCCTCAAGCAGGTCATACAACACAGCATCAGTAGAAGAAAAAAAAAATGTTGCAAGGGATACCATGTTGAAGGCGTTACATAAGAGAAGTTCCGTCCTTTAGTTGTTAGACAAATGAAGAAATACATTATGATAGATTAGCGGATAATAATAAATAATAGTAGTGATTGAATAATAACAATGAAAACAAAATTATTAAGTTATTTCTTACTGTCATAACAAAGAGATAGCGAGAAGTGGTCGAATGGTCAGTTCCCAGTGAATTGTGAAAACAAATCCTCTAAAATGACAGCATAAACAGAGAAAAGAAAAAAGAAAAGAAAAGAAAATAACAGCAATATCTGCAAACAGCAGTTCCTAAACATTTATACCCCGTCTCGGTTATTTCCCTAACAGAGTCATTACGAGCTCCTAGGTGTGCTAAATGGCCGCGAATATATGCAGGACGACAGAATTATGCTCTGACTGTGTCTCTGTTCGTCTCCCTTTGCATACGGACAGAGAGAGATCTGAGAGAATGTTTATTCTCACATTATGCTTATTCTTGCAGTGTTTATTCTTATGTAGTAATCGCGAGAGACATTTTTGTTTTTGTTTTTGTTTTTTTGCTGCTGACTAGGGATTACTAGGTCACTGGAAGGAGAGAGAAAGAGGTCAGAGGAGATAAGGAAGGAAGAGAAAGAGACAAGGAAAGAAAGGAAGGGATGAAGAGGGAATGACGGAGAGAATTGGGTACGTGGTGAGAGAGGGAAGACAGAGTGAGTGTTTGTGAAGGAGAGATGGATAGGGGAAAGGGAAAGAGATGGAGACCTACAAAGAGAGAGGAAAAGAGAAAACAAAAGTGTGAAGGAAGCCGAGGAACGAGGAAGAGGAAGAAAATAAACACAATAATTAAAAATAAAGAGAGGGAGGGAGAGAGAGGACAGTGAGAGAGGATGGAGGGACGGAGAGAGGGGAGAGAGGGAAGGAGAGAGAGCGAGAGAGAGACAGAGAGACGGAGAGACAGAAAAATACAGACACAAAGAGACAGAGCGAAAAAAAGAAAAGGTAGACCGGCCAAATAAGGGAGAATAAAGAAATGAAACACCGAAACGACAACAAATCCAGTAGTCATGAGGTATAATACAGGCTTCATTCACGCTACCACCCTCGCACTGACCCCCTTCCTCGGCCTGCAACCCTTCTCACGACAAGGTCTCCTCGGGCATTCCAAGCGTGTGGTTAAAATTTTCGAGCGTATGTGTGTGTGTGTGTGTTTGTGTGTGTGTGTGTGTGTGTGTATGTGTGTATGTGTGTGTGTGTGTTTGTGTGTGTGTGTGTGTGTGTGTGTGGTGTGTGTGTGTGTGTGTGTGTGGTGTGTGTGGGGGGGGGGGGGGGTCCCTCCCCTCCTCCACTTGTGTCCCTCCCTCCTCCACTTGTGTCCCTCCCTCCTCCACTTGTGTCCCTCCCTCCTCCACTTGTGTCCCTCCCTCCTCCACTTGTGTCCCTCCCTCCTCCACTTGTGTCCCTCCCTCCTCCACTTGTGTCCCTCCCTCCTCCACTTGTGTCCTTCCCTCCATTCCTTCCTCCACTTGCGTCCCTCCTCCATCCCTCTCTCCACGTGTCCCTGACCCCATCCCTCACCCCATCCCTCTCTCCACGTGTCCCTGACCCCATCCCTCACTCCATCCCTCTCTCCACGTGTCCCTGACCCCATCCCTCACCCCATCCCTCTCTCCACGTGTCCCTCACTCCATCCCTCTCTCCACGAATGCCCCTCACTCCATCCCTCTCTCCACGTGTGTCCCTGACTCCATCCCTCACCCCATCCCTCACCCATCCCTCTCTCCACGTGTCCCTGACCCCATCCCTCTCTCCACTCCATCCCTCACCCTATCCCTCTCTCCACGTGTCCCTGACCCCATCCCTCACTCCATCCCTCTCTCCACGTGTCCCTCACTCCATCCCTCTCTCCACGTGTCCCTCACCCCATCCCTCACCCATCCCTCTCTCCACGTGTCCCTGACCCCATCCCTCACCCATCCCTCTCTCCACTCCATCCCTCACCCTATCCCTCTCTCCACGTGTCCCTGACCCCATCCCTCACTCCATCCCTCTCTCCACGTGTCCCTCACTCCATCCCTCTCTCCACGTGTCCCTCACTCCATCCCTCTCTCCACGTGTCCCTCACCCCATCCCTCACCCATCCCTCTCTCCACGTGTCCCTGACCCCATCCCTCACCCATCCCTCTCTCCACTCCATCCCTCACCCTATCCCTCTCTCCACGTGTCCCTGACCCCATCCCTCACTCCATCCCTCTCTCCACTCCATCCCTCACCCTATCCCTCTCTCCACGTGTCCCTCACTCCATCCCTCTCTCTACGTGTCCCTTACCCCATCCCTCTCTCCACGTGTCCCTCACTCCATCCCTCTCTCCACGTGTCCCTCACTCCATCCCTCACCCTATCCCTCTCTCCACGTGTCCCTCACTCCATTCCTAACTCCATACCTCTCTCCTTCCCTTCCTTATACCTTCCTGTTTATATGTGTCTTTCTCTAACTACTATATTTGTTCATCTTCCTAACCATCTGTTTTCAGTTTATCAGTTTATCTATTTACCCTCCTTACTAGTTTATTACTTTATTATATTTATCCGTATAATTGCTTATTCGTTTTCTTTTCTTATCGACACCAATTTATGCAATAAGATGTGTGTGTGTGTGTGTGTGTGTGTGTGTGTGTGTGTGTGTGTGTGTGTGTGTATGTGTGTGTGTGTGTGTGTGTGTGTGTGTGTGTGTGTGTGTGAGTGTGTGTGTTAGTGTGTGTGTGAGTGAGTGTGTGTGTGTGTGTGTGTGTGTGTGTGTGTGTGTGTGTGTGTGTGTGTGTTGTGTGTGTGTGTGTGTGTGTTGTGTGTGTGTGAGTTTGTGTGAGTGTGTGTGTGTGAGTGTGTGAGTGTGTGTGCGTGTGTGTGTGTGTGTGTGTGTGTGTGTGTGTGCACGCGTTTGCGTGTATATTCGCAGAGCTAAGTAAATATGAGTTGATCATAAAGATTTCTAATGCTGTTGTTCGTATGCAGAGAAGGTCACACTCGACCAGGACTGTTCTACATTCAGGAGTTGCTTGCAGCTTCTTGATATATATTTCCCTTTGCTCTCCATCCCTCCCTCCACTTGTGTCCCTCCCTCCATCCCTCCGCTTGCGGCCTCTTTCTCTCTCTCTCTCTCTCCCTCCCTCCCTCCCTCCCTCCCTCCCTCTCTCTATCCTCATCCATCCTTCCCCTCCCCTCCCTCCCTCCCTCCCTTCCCCCTCCGTCCCTCCCTCCCCCTCCCTCCTCCTCTCTATCCCTCCATCCATCCCTTCCTCCCTCCCTCCCTCCCTCCCTCCACTTGTCCCCTCCGTCCATCCCTCCACTTGTGTACTTCCCTCCCTCCCTCCCTCGATCTCTCCCTCCACTTACGTCCCTCCCTCCCTCCGTCTGCTTGTGTCCCTCCCTCCATCCCTCCCTACACTTGTGTCCCTCCCTCCATTCCTTCCTCCATCCCATCTTCCATCCCTCCCTCCTCTTGCGTCCCTCCCTCCATCCCTCCGTCCATCCCATCTTCCCTCCCTCCACTTGTGTCCCTCCCTCCGTCCTTCCATCCACTTGTGTCCCTCCCTCTATCCGTCCCTCCACTTGTGTCCTTCCCTCCATTCCTTCCTCCACTTGCGTCCCTCCCTCCCTCCCTCTCGCTATCCCTCCCTCCACTTTTGTCCCTCCCTCCATCCTTCCATCCCTCCCTCTATTGCGTCCCTCCCTCCCTCCTCCACTTGTGTCCCTCCCTCCCTCCCTCCCTCCCTCCCTCCACCTGCGTCCCTCCATCCATCCCTTTACTTACGTCCCTCCTTCTATCCCTCCCTCCACTTGTGCCCCTCCCTCCAGCCCTCTCTCCACCCCTTCCTCCATCTCTCCCTCTATCCCTCCCTCTTGTGTCCCTTCCTCCACTCCTCCCTCCACTTGTGTCCCATCCTCCATCTCTCCCTCCCTCCCTCCCTCCTCCACTTGTGTCCTTCCCTCCCTCCATCCCTCCCGCCACTTGCGTCCCTCCCACCATCCCTCCCGCCTCTTGCGTCCCTCCCTCCACTTGCTTCCCTTTCTCCATCCCTCCCTCCATTTGCGTCCCTCCCTCCATCCCTCCCTCTCTCCACTTGCGTCCCTCCCTCCATATGCGTCCGTCCTTCCATCCCTCCCTCTCTCCACTTGCGTCCCTCCCTCCATATGCGTCCGTCCCTTCATCCCTCCTTCCACTTGCGTCCCTCCCTCCTTCCCTCCCCTTGTGTCACTCCCTCCACTTGTGTCCCTTCCTCCATCCTATCCTCCATCCCTTCCTCCACCTGTGTCCCTCCCACCATCCCTTCCTCCATTTGTGTCCCTCCCTCCATCCTTCCCTCCACTCGTGTCCCTCCCTCCATCTTTCCCTCCACTCGTGTCCATCCCTCCATCTTTCCCTCCACTTGAGTCCCTCCCTCCATTTGTACCCATTCAATTCCTCCTTCTAATCCTCTGCCTCCACCTATTTACCTATATATTACCTCTGACCTCCATCCTGCGTTTCTCTTATATTCGCATCTAAATATTATCTTCAAAAATGTAAGGCATCAAGCAATGACCGTTATTTGTTTCAGGTGCTGCTATGACAAATGTAATATAAAACAGATTGATTATAAGATTATACATTTCGGTATCAAATTCAGTATGAAATTTGATACCGAAATGATTGCTGCTAATTATGTTGGAATTAGTCAAAATGTAGAAATATACAAATATACTTTCGTCTGAAGAATATATTGCTTTGTTTACAGAAATTTCATTGCTGCCATCTGTCTGTAATTAACAATGAGGAGACTTCCATTGGCAGGTGCTAAACTGAGCATAGGAGTCCTACTGACAGACACGCCCCTGGACAAAGACCTCTTGCGGGCGGCGCTGAGAGCAGCACGGGAACAACAGTCTGCCAGCGTAAGACTAAGTGACATCCAAGTGAAGCAGGCACAGACTCATGGCACTGCCTCGGGTGCGATCGATGCTTTCAAGAAATTATGGAATGATGGCGTAAAAATATTCTTGATTGGCGGTGAAAACAGCGACATTCTGATATCCTTGTGTAAACATATCGAGAGCAGCGGCCACGCGAGCCTCCTAGTGTCTCCTGAGACGATGGTCTCACGAGACGTCTGTCCGTCTCTGGTGTCACTCTCGCCAGACCAAGAGGCGGTCACCGTGGTTGAAGCGGGGCGATTATTGGAAGCGAAGGTGAGCCATGTGGTTCCTGTTGTGACCACGTTCGAAGCCGGCCAGTTGACACATTTGGAGGAGGCCGCGGAAGCACAAAACCTCACTGTGACTCCTGCGGTGCTCTTAGATCCTCAGCACATCTCTTTAGAACAACTAAAAGAGAGACTAGCTGAATACCCTAAAGCAGGTGTATGGATGTCCTTGGGATCTGACCTGCCGCACATTTTTGCTGAAGTAAGTCATCTGGTCTGTGGCCGTCTGGTGATGGTACACGCGCACGCCGTTCATCGAGCCCGACTCCTGCGGCATCCCCTCGCGCGGGAAGCAGCCGAAAAATGTGGTGTGTGCAGCGCAGCGTGGGCGGGTTCCACTAGGATCGATACAGCCGCTCGCCGCCGCCTCCTGGATGACCTGCAACCTGAGGATCCATTATTTGCCTCCCTTGCCTATGATATCACTGGTCTGGCTCTAGCAGCTCTCACTGTCGGTCGTGATGCTTCAGTACCCGAGCTAAGAGCCCAAATACTGAACTATGGCAATCACAAGGGTGTCACTGGTAGTATGAAAGATGGCAGAAGAAGCGGATGGGTGGCTCGATTAAGGCTTGTAGCGCAACGCCTGGTAGGATGGGCGGTTCTTCAGGATACGCCATGGCTCCTGGAGGGATCCACACAGATTGCGAGCGAGGAAGAGGGGTCATGGGCAACCGTCCTGAAAACCCACGCCCCGACACACATGGTGACGCAGGAAGAGGTATCGGACATCATTAATCGCGGACGATGTAACAAAAGCGCGCTGGTCGAGGTGACGGCGCACGACCCTCTCACTCACCGCGCCGTTACCACGTCTTGGTCGCCTGCTGAAGCTCCTTATTTACTGCTCATTCCCAATGGCTCCCCGAACGGATTCACCATCAAAGTATGGTGCCACGAGCGCAATGGAATCCCGAGTATCGAGGTAGGCTGCCACGGAGCCTTGAAGCACAGCGAGGCTCTGGTATGTGCCTTCGCGACCATGGACAGAGGACGGCGGGTCGTCCGGAGCATCCTCACCAAGCACGTGTTTCCTCTCAGGAAACAGCGCCCCAGGCAAAAGACGTATCAACAACAGCTGAATCGGCGACAGGATTATCAGCTGCAAAGCCAGCAACATTATCAGCAACACGATCAACAGCAGGGTTACCATGAACAGCAGCAGCAAAGTTATGAGCATCAGTATTACCAAGGCCAACAGTATCAGCATCAAGTTTATCAACAACCACAGTATCAGCAACAAGACCATCAAGAAGAACAAGCGGAGCAGTACCAACAGGAAGAGGAAGAACCGCAAGAACAGGAACAAGACCCACCCAAAAGGCCATCAAACCGTCCATTCCGCGGCGGTCCTTTCAGCAAAGCTTTCAAGAAACTGAAGGCGTACCTCAGCCATGAAGACTTCAAGTCAATGATCCCACAAATTGGAGGTTGTGTTGGGGCTACAGGAGGATGCACGTTTTGTTTTATGTACCTCCTGTACAATGACGTGGGAGTCAGTCCTGGCGTGTGCTACGGCGCCTGTTCCGTTGCTGTGGGCGGTTCCTGTACAACGCTGCTGGCGAAGGGACTGCAGTACCACCTCGACCACACCGTCATCTGTTCGGAGCTCTTCAGCCAAGGCCACCTCTCGCTCACCTCATACCTGGCCGACGCGACCTTCGGCTCCCGACTGGCGGCATCCAACCCGCGCGGCCTCAGGGGGTATCAAATCCTAGCGACACCCATCGTGGCTGCCATGCAGGTGTCTACAGGCGTGACCGCCGTGGTCGAAGCTGTCTCCCAGCCCTGGATCAGACACATGGAGTACGAGGAAGGTCTCAGGGTTGCTGATGACGTCGTCGGCAGTCTCATGACGTCTTTGGGACTCCCGATGTGTTCCCTCGTGGCGATGGCAATAGACCACGTTGACGCCATTGTTATTGTTACGATGACCGCTGCCTTGTGGCGGCGAGCGAGATCTTGAAGGCGGCGCTGGATTTGTTAGGGTCAGTGCAAAGTCGCTGATCGAGGGCCAGTCCATTCATGCTAGGTTATACTTCCAAATAAAAGATAAATGTCTAGAAAGGGTTAAAGCTATTCTATGAATCAGACACTTCGTAAGAAATGCACGTTTATATGATTGATTGTATGTATGATGCTGATTATTGCATGTCTCTTTCTTGCTTCCCCACGCCGTCTTCTTGGTCAATGCATTTTCTCGATCTTGTATATTCTGGACACAGTGGCGTAGGTAGACATATGGGCAGGGGCGTCACTTAAAGGGGGGTATGGGGGGGTCGTTCACCCCCCAACTCTTAAAAAAGCCTCTTTTTGCAAGGCAAAATCTAGTTCTGCAGGGCAAATTTTCTCTTACGGAATCTGCCTCAATAGCCCATAAGTATTCAAGATATATAAATAACTCTATGAAACTAATTGTTGATGATACTTGATTTATAACATACTTGATTATAACATTTATAACAGGCTACTTATAAAGAGCTAGTGAGCATTTTCTTTTTCGTGATTTGCAGGGCAAAAATTATTTTTTCAGGGCAAATTTACCCGTCACCCCCCCCCCAACTCATAACATGAAGTGACGCCCCTGCATATGGGGGTCGGTGGGCTCGGACCTTTTGTGTTTTAGATTTAACAAAAAATTAAATAAATAAGTAAATATAAAAATAATTTACTTATATGTACACATATGATATACATACATACATATTTATACACACACACACACACACACACACACACACACACACACACACACACACACACACACACACACACACACACACACACACACACACACACACACTCACTGACTGACTGACTCACTCACTCACTCACTCACTCACTCACTCACTCACTCACTCACTCACTCACTCACTCACTCACTCACTCACTCACTCACTCACTCACTCACTCACTCACTCACTCACTCACTCACTCACTCACTCACTCACTCACTCACTCACTCACTCACTCACTCACTCTCTCACACACACACACACACTCACCCCCCCACCCACCATACACATACGTAGACATTTCGATCTTTCCCAGGTGTCTTAGGGGCCTCTTTACTTAGAGGTCCAGTTCTTAGCTACGCCACTGTCTAGATTTGATTCTAATTGAGCAAAAATCCTCCGCTTAACTGTCTCAGGGATCCTTGTGATAATAGCTGTTCGTCTTGACAGCCATCATTAAGCTTACTTTCTACCGCTTTGTTTATTTGGAAAGCTACCTCTGATTCCTTAAGTAAAACAAAACTTGTTATTGCAGTATGTCACATTCTTCATTCATTATATTATCGTTATATAATTTTTATATTATTGTCAATGTCTAATCTTACATGCAGATGAATCTTTCTACTTTTATTTCATCTTCCTCTCCAATAACTTCCTGAAACCCAATGAACTTGTGCCTTGCTGGTGTAAATATAATGTGCGTGAAGGTGAAAAGAATAGATAATATATATATATATATATATATATATATATATATATATATATATATATATACATACACACATGTATATGTATATGTATGCATATATATATATATATATATATATATATATATATATATATATATGTATATATATGTATGTATATATATATATATATATATATATATATATATAAATATATATATATATATGTATATATATATGTATATATATATATATATATATATATATATATAGATATATGTATATGTATATATATGTATGTATATACACACACACACACACACACACATGTATATGTATATGTATGCATATATATTTCTATATAATTCTCTCTCTCTCCTGATAAACCTTTCTGATTTTTATGTGGACTTTTACGTGAAGGTCACTAGTCATGGTATGTTAATTCTATCGTTCTAGCCAGTGTTAAAAGTTTTCATGAAAGGTGACATTTATCTTTAGGATTTTATAACCATGCAAAAACATACATTAAAACCACTGCATATATTTGAGCAAAAGAAATTGGTATTTTAAATTATGTTAAAGCTGTGCAATGATATATGTTAAAATTTATAATTAAGAGTACTGATTTGGATGCATTTACCTGGTTTTCAATTTCATACTCATCACTACATAGCCCAAATGAAATTTAGTCTTCATGCATAATTAATGCTAATAATTTGTAAATAATATATCTCTCAAATTAACACTCAGTTCACATTAAGCAAATCCCTGAAATAGATTCTAACTGCACCATTAATGTGTCATTCACGGACATGTTTAGATGTATACATACAATGTATGTGACATGTGAAGGCTTGCTGTTTCTAAGCATATGATATACTTCCAAAAGCTGGAACTGTTATTTTTCTAAGGTGAAACCCAAAAAGCTATTTGCATTTTTTAGGTTAATGTACAGCTTATAAAGAAAAAAAAGAAAAAAAAATTATATTTATTACCATCTACGCAAGTTGTAGATTTAAGGATACCTCGGGCTGTGATTCTCCTTTTTCTTGTTGGTCGATCAGTGACTGACAAGTTTCTCAATGTGCCTGGGGAAGAATACCAGAAAGTGTCCTGTTGCAGATTTCTTTTTTTTTTCTTTTTTTTTTCTGATGAGAATCCCACCGTCATTCCTTTTTTTTTTTGTTTTTTTTGCTCCACCCGCTAACTATATTCTTTATTGTTTTGTTAGGATTATGCTCTGTGATTCTCGGAAAAATCACGTTGATGGCATACATCATCCTTTATATTCGGAAAGTGCTTGTATCTGGCATTTCTTATGAGAAATTCTGAATAATCAGTAAAGAAGATGAAGAATTACTGCACTGCAGTTGTTATATACTTCTCTTTTACCTTTTACCTATTTAAAAAAAAAATCTTAATGAGGATATGAACTATATATATGTAGAAGTCTATTGCCTTATACATTTTAAATGTCTCTCCGATAAGATACTGAAAACTGAAATTCATGATATTTATAATACTGATAAAATACTCAGAGAAATAACTGCTTCTTAAAATATATATAAGTTACAATAGATTAATAATATCTATGAAACATTAATACAAGATACTGAGGATGTACGATGAGAGAAAAATAAATTATGTAATGTGCTGCTAAAAAATAATAACCGATTGGTTTCTGACATTTAGTTAATTAAATTTTGTTGAATTTTCTATAGAATTGCCTTTAATCACAGAATGAAACTAAGATTAGTGTATAAATGTTTGTTCAGAAGAAGAAAGCATTCATACTTACAGAAATCACATTAGTATACTATAAAAGAAGGCTTTTATACAAAAATCTCTGATCTATGGCTTGGCAGATACTGTCTTTTTTTTTAATTAACATTGAGAAATGATCTTGTATTTTTTTATATAAAAATATATATATATATTTTTTATAGCCATTATTTGAATTTTTCTTCATTTATGACCACAAACTATTTTCTTATTATCAGTATTATAACCAGCATTATGCTTGAATCATTGCTGTTAATTGCTTTCTTCAGCCATTATTACATTTATAAGACACTGTTGCTATTGGAAAAATCACTAGTTACTTGAAAAAACATAATTGATATTATTTCTTATTTTTAATATTACTATTCTAATATTTTAGTTTCCTTGTTGCCCTTGCTATTTTAATAACATCTTTATTTGCATCAAAACAGCATTAAATACATCAGTGATCCTTATAATTCTTGCTATCATTTTCTGTTGTGAAGCATGAATTCCCCAAAACCATTACTTATTTTACATTCAACATGTAAATTAAGCAGCACATACACAAGTGTTTTATTTGATACGGTGTTGAAATAAACAAACATTTGAAATCAGTCCTATATTCATTCCCTTACACCCACAGGCCTTTGGCATTTCATATACCAAAGTGTAATTAGTTAACTGTCTGTGTGTACTTGGTATTGAGATATTTACTTAAGGTAAGGATGTATGAAGCACTGTGCCATTTTCTAAATTTTTTGTTATAGTATCTTATATATGTATAAAAATGTATATGTATTCTATTATGTAAATATTTAGGTAATTCAATCACATATTTATATATTTAAGTACCAAAGTAGATACTCTGCCAAGGCATTTTTATATGTGCAAACTGTCCTGTCATATCCCTACAGTGTAAGTAAAAGATATCAAGCTTTGAATGTTTCATTGCAGGTAAAATCTTATTTATATGTATTTATTTGCATATATAAATCATGTTATTTAATAAGTTATTGTTTGTTATTTATTTGCTTGTTAGAACTGTGTTCTTTTTGCATCACAGGTTTGTCTGATGTTAACTTTTGTATAAAGGTATCATAAATGCAAGGCTTGTTCTATCATTATCCTATTTAGCATGAACAATATCCTATATAATCCTTGAAGAAAATAAAAATAAATCATGTGTAAAAATCTTGAACATTTTACTTATGAATGTTAAATTTATTTTGAGATAAAATGTAATGTGATATCAGGTAATTTGTGAAGATTTAGAATATATTATATATTTAGATTATATTAGGGTAACAGAATTTAGGTCAAAACATAAGTGTCTCCTAACCACTCCTGTATGACTGAATGCAGCAGATATGTTGCAAGAACATCAAGATCTTTACTCAAGTACAAGCAAAAGGCAAAATTATATAAACACATACACTGTCTGCTATGAACTAAACAATCTGTTGAGGACAAATTTATAAACAATGCCCAGAACTGAATTGTGAGTATCCAGAAACTTTTAAACTTTTGTATTTCTTTGTATGTGTTATATTTAAGTAGAATGATGAATTTCAAAGCCTTTGAAGAGTAGTGGCTTCAAATATAGACTTATGAAGGAGACAGAGACTAGATGTCTGTGATTATCTTTAATGTACTGGTTCTGGGTGATGTGACCATTATGTCATGAGAAGAAAAGAAAAGAAAAGAAAAGGAAAGAAAATCTTGCTTTTTGTTGTTGTGGAGGTTTAGGAGATGGAGACTGAGGCTTTATGTAGGGGACCACCCCTACCTTGGACCTCAGCCCTCAACTTAACTAATTTTGTATGGTCTTTTCTTCTCCCCCTTTCCTTTTCCTTCTCATCTTCATCTCTTTCGTTTGTACACTTCCTAAGACTGGCTTTGTGTCAGTAATTAACAGCCTCCAGGAGCCATGCGTATGGTATTCCCTTGGTTAATGCCTCTCATTTGACCACAGGTCTGAGCACTGATACTAATGCCCCTTCCTTGATGTTTTTTGTCAGCTCTCTACTTTCCGAATCATCTAATGGTTACTCAACCTTCAGAATAAACCCCTTCCTCTCTCCCAACATCTTCTACTACATCTACTGCACAGTCTTCTTCATTGTCTACCCCTTCACTCCTTATTACTACTCTTTATCCCTAATGTACTACCTCACTCCACACCACTCATCTTCCTCCTGCCCTTGTCCTTCTACTGCTTCCACCTCTACAAACCTTTTGAGCACTCTTTTTGGCCCAGCCAAGTGTGATTCCACCTACAGCCCCTTACTCTGAAAATACCTTTCTCTTCCAACAATGTCTCCAAAAACAAATAGGCAAAGTTTCCTTTTCTAGTCCCTCCTATCATTCACTCCTCGTCACAATTACATCTGAGTCTCAAACTTGTGCACTATCCACCCTGACTGACCTCAGTAGCAAACCTATTCCTGCCCAGTCTCACTCCTCCCTAAATACTTGTTCCAGAACTGTTTCTGTTTCCCCAACTGATTTGTTTGTCTACGACAAGTAATGTTAGACTGTCTCACTGACTATAGTGGCAGTACAGTGCTATACTATTCCTCCTTGAGGCCAACATAAAATTGTCAAAATTAGCTTCCATAGACATGATCTCCCCTATGAAGTATTTATAGATGGAGTGTCCTGCTCTTTCCAAATATATCAACCCCTTCCTTGTCAATGTCAGAAATGTTGGTGATTTGGCCACCAGCCAAAAATTGTCCTCCACAGCCCGCTGCCCTCTATGTGCCCAACCTGGTCATGAGCGTTCAAAATGCTCAGTTCAATCACACACGTGTGCCAATTGCGGTGGGTCCCATTATGTGTTTTAAAGAAGCTACCCTGCATACAAGCTTAAATCTGAGGTAGCAATCCTCATATTCAAACTAAGCCTCATTCTACTTGGAAGCACACTGATGAGGTTTTTCTCTCTATACCTATTCAAAAACTGTCTTTCACTCCACTGCCCCCCCATCTCAAGATGTCTCCAAATCTCCCCCAATATCTCTTTCCTCTATCCCAAACCATTCTACCGCTACTCCCTCTCTCCCCCAATCAAATTCCTTTTCCAGTCTAAATCCAGATACTCCAATCTCTACCACTTCCCTGGGGCCTACCCATCCTCCTTCTCACTCTACCTGTTGCAATCTAAATATTCCACACCATCTTCTCCTACACCACCTCTTCCTTTGCTCCTTGGACATTTATTCCCTCTTCTCTTCCACGTAAGAAAACCTGCTCTGCTCCCTCCTCCACCCTCCAAATCCCTCTTTTCCTATTTGCTCTACACCCAGAGTATTTGCAAATATCCATCCTCCCCCTCCTCAAGTTCCCATTACCCCTCTTCCTCCTGCTCTCCTCCATTCCCTCTTCCTTCTGCATTATCCTTACCACTCCCACCTGGATGCTCACATGACTCTCGATTGTCACAACAATGTTCTTCTCTGGATCCCTTCCCTCCTGACATTCTTCCTGATACTGCACCACCTTCCCCTGTTTCCTTAACTCATTCTCCTGACTTTTCTCCTACTTCTCCAACAACCATTACTACCCATATTACCCGGCTGTTATGTAGGTTTCCTCATACAGTATTACTCTCCCTTCCTCAGACACATAGATACTCCTCATTTGATCTAATCTCCCTATACCCTTAACCCCTTCCCCCATTACAAATCCCCACCATATTCCATTTGCTATCCCCTCTTTCCCCTTTTCACTACCATACTATACTATAGTGCTCTACAACCTTTAACATCTAACACATTTTGTCCTGATCCTTAACTCATTTTAACCCTTTTCACCACAATACTTTATCATAATGCTATACTTGGATAGCTTTGCCCCACAAGCCCCAACCTATTGTTATATTTTGAGTATGCCACTAATGACCTTAGATGTTGATGTGGCAGAAAATAAATCATAAACCATGGCTGGCACAGCACTGGTTCCAGAGAGGACACTATTTCCAAGCTCAGGATTTTATTCCTGCCTGCTGTAGCTGGCAGTGTAGGGTGTGCTACAAAAATTGAAGAATATGAAAATATAAAAAAATGGCATAAATAACAAAATGTTACTTATTCCTATTATTATTACACATAGTTGTAGATTATCTAAAGATATGATATGGAGTCTGTGCAAGGAAAACAGTATCATCATGTTCATACAGCATATTGAATGACATATATAGAACTTGGAAAATGGCAAAAAATAAAAAAGTGCATATAGGAAAAAGAGATAGCATTTCAAAGGGAAGTCAAGGAGTCTTGATACCACAGAAGTGCTTGTGTGGGCCAGGCCTACAAGCCACACACTCAGGAGAGAACCCACTCAAGTAAGCTTAATGCCTGGAATTGGGCTAAGTGCAGGCTGTGATGCTGAACTGAACTTTAAAATAGAGATTAAATCAAATCATTTCAATAATGCATATTTACAGAGAGGATACAAAAGCAAATGAAAAGCCATTTCTCATATTTTAATATATTTAATGATATATTATCTTACTCAAAGATAAACTTTTACTTTCTAGCAAAAAAGGACGAAAATGAAAAGAAAAAAGAAGAAAATATTTTTTTTTATAACTACTTATTATTGTTAGCTTTGGGATACATTCTCAGGGGTTGTGTAGAACCAAAGACTTTGAAGACGTGGACACCATCCCTTTGCAGAACAAGAGTGTAGAAGTTGTCTCCATTGGAACGATATGAGTGTTCCTGGTGACCCCAGCTAACAGGCGAGTCTGGATGGCCATAGACTGTCACACTAAGCCAAGGGACAGAAGTGGGACTTCGCTCTAACAGCCAGCTCCTGTAAAATATGGAAACGTGTGAAACTGCACCTTCTTACAGTTGGAATGATAACTGTTTTGCTTAATTAGTTGCATTGACCTAACTGGGAAGAATAGGGCAATTCATCACAATTTTCATTGAGTTATAATATGTACAGTAGCTCTCCAAAAATAGGGGATTCATAAAGAAAATAACAACTATATAACAATTACCATAGAAAAAGAGCAAAAAAATAGAAGAGAGTGCAATTTGTATACCAACACAACACAATGCTGCTAGGAAATTATCATGTTCACTATAGTATTATTTTGTGAAATGCCTCTACATTTCTTCTTTTTTTAAATCTTTTTCTTTACAAATGCTATCTTTACCAATCTTCTTGCTAATCATTATAATGTTATGAACATTACTAATAGGAGTACAAAATAACAGCAAATATTTCCAAAAATGAAGGAAAAGGATAAACAAATGAGAAAGGTAATACAAGGAATTGACTTACTGGTGAGCCATCTATGTGTAATTACAATTGAAAAA
>NC_061847.1:6109856-6127356 GCF_019202785.1 Penaeus chinensis | reverse complement strand
AATTATAATTATAATGATAATAATTACTACTATTATTAATACTATAACAACAGCAACTACAACAAAACAATGCTAATAATAATAATAATAATAATAATAATAATAATAATAATAATAATAATAATAATAATAATAATAATAATAATTATTATTATTATTAATACTATAGCAACAGCAACTACAACAAAACAATGCTAATAATAATAATAATAATAATAATAATAATAATAATAATAATATATAATAACAATAATAATAATAATAATAGTAATAATAATAATAATAATAATAATAATATTAGTAGTGACAGGGAAAGTGATGATGATGATATAATAACTAGAAGAAGAATTGCAATAACAATGACAATGACAGCAACAACAACAAATATAACAATAATAACAATAACAGTGATGATTTTGGTGATGACAATGACAATGATGATGATCAATAGCAATAATAACAGCAATAGCATTATTAATGATGATGACGATGATGATGATGATGATGATGATGATGATGATGATGATGATGATGATGATGATGATGATGATGATGATGATGATGATGATGATGATATGATTATGATGATGATGATGATAAAAACCCACTGAGCAATCAGACATACCTTTGTGTTGAAAGTGTGATCCTGAATAATATGCTGCCAAGTCACATTTCTCTTTGGGTCATCCCAAGTATGATGTGTGTATGTCAGCTGAGATTTTGGTGCTGGGAATTTGATTACCTCAGGATTTAGCATTTTCTTGTGTCCTTTTTTATTTTTTTTTTTACTGAATCCTTGGTATATTCCTATTTAATATCTACAGGCTCTGAAAAAAGACGACTGTATAAAAAGAGAGTAAATTAATTCAGTTTAAATGTTAACAATAACATAATATTTAAGTAAAGGATATATATATTGTACTTACATACATCTCAGTAATGAACAGATACAAATATATACATCTACAGAAAAGGTATTAACAACTCTCGGAAGTAGATGTATTTACAAATAAAATCAGATATTAGTTTGATATAAAAATAAATTAAATACTTCCCAGCAATTCTGACAGTTCATTCCTCTACAACATAGATCAACGTAATTCCTATTATCTTGAATTGCACTTTTCTGGTAACATAGCCAAATATAAGATTCTCGATTACCTCTCGCGTAACTGTAAGGCAAATGTATAGAATTAACACACTTGTCACAAACATTGAATGAAATATAAACTCACATGTTCCGCGTGATACGATTGAAAAGTAAACAAGTTTGTTTTTATTAGTACGAGCCTATAAGTATTTTGTTCGATTAGCCTTTTGTTTTATATTTGTTTTGTTTAAGACAGTGCCTCTGATGTGTTTATAATTAATCTACATAAACTAATTATTTACTATTTTGGTAAACTGATGTTTACGAGGACTGGAGAAAATGGGATGAAAAATATTTTATTTACGATTATCGTATATAACTCTTATGAGCTTCAATCTTCTATTTAAATCCATTAGAACAAACACATGAAATGTAGAATTAGCAATGAACCTCAGTAATTGTTCTCACCTTGAAAAAATAACTAAAAACAACTAAAATACATTACTGCAAAATAATACACATAAATAAAAAAAAATCACCAAAAAGACAACCGTTTACCTATCTCTTCTTAATCAGCCTCGACCATAAAACAGAAACAATAACAAATCCATCGATTCCACCTCAAATAAGGCGAAAATTCAAAGAGCCAGGAGAAAGTGCGCTTCCCGACGCGCACTTGTTCCGCGCGAACATTCGTAAAGACAAACAGGGCCAACTGACATCTCCGATTTCTCCTCTATTTTCGTGCGTAGGCGAGTATAAATAACGAATTTCGACTTGATTTTGGTAGCTGCGGATAGCTTGGTAGTCAGGGGTGAATCCTACGGTGAAAATGATTGCAGCTTTGTGCCTTTTAAAGAACTAAATGATGTTTATTTATGGTTGGAGGAGGAATCTTATAAGGAAGGATTTTTCGCCCCCAAAAGAGTTCAAATTACCTGTGGCGCTTTAATTAAAACCACAGTACTGTTACAGACGCGGTGATGATCATAACTCCCACCTTTATAACTAATTGTCCCCGTAAGAATGAGATTTTCCTTATCCCCCCCACCCTTTTTACCCCTATATAGTGAATCTGGGGGATAAAGCATAAGGTAAACAAATAAGATAAAGCAGATAAGGTGGACAAAAACAAACCCTACGCCTGCACTTGCTCCACGACCTTTCCAGGACAACTAATTCTTTGTGGTTGTGTGGATATGGTAGTTTTTATTCCACTTTTGGCATAATGTAAAAGCCATAGCAATTTTTCAGGATTACTTTTATATCTTTATACATAGCTTGATGTCTCTTTTTTTTTTTTTTTTCAATTTCACCCCAACCCAAGAATCGATCTCAGGTTCATCTACTGTCGCAGCCAGGCTTGTCTTTTCCTAGATTCAGGCTTTCATCTAAGCTGTCTTGCAAATTCAAAGATGGTTTATGCTTTTACTTTCTTTCTTTGTTTTGTAGAACCTTTCTTGCTAGGTGCCTTTCATTTTTCCTTGTATTTTTCCATTGTTTTATTTTCATTTCTAAATCTGTATAATGCATATAGTTTTACATGAAGATTCTATGCAGAATATTTAACTTATTTGGCCCCTTTATCATTTCATACAAAGAAACTGAGTAGAATGTATATGAAGAAATTCTTATCCTGGGTCTCTCTAGCTAAGATTTTTCCTTTGTGATGACTAAGGGGGTTTTAATGCTCTCTTCGAGTGTTCCTTTTGAATTTGCATTATTTTCCTATTTGAGGCAGACTTTTTTATTCTTAGAATGACATTATTCAATCTGAAGTTGAAATGATAAGTCAATTTATCATGTTTTTTTTTCTTTTTATATAATTACCAATAGGTGAACAATGTGTGGCACCCTTCAGGTATGTGCAGGATAACATAAGCTATGTATAAACTTGACCAACCAAGGAGTAATTTGACCAGGCTAGTAGTGCAACATTTTCCAAGGAAAGTACTCATATTCTCCCTGTCAGTAGAGGAGGCATTAGATCTGAAATCCCTTGGGTCAGGACTCTCTAGCACTTCCTTTTAAAAAAAATGCGTACATATTGGCCAAAGCTATCTCATTCCTCATTCCTTCCCTGCCTTAATTTTTGTTTCTGACCAGCTCTGATACACGTTCCAAACACTCCTCAGGCCCAAGTCATCTTGTAAACAGAAATAGCTTACAGGAACTACACAAAAACAAAAAGTTAGAATCCTTAACTTTTTATAAGGGAATTACATTTTTTTCCCCACCTTTCTCTGTTTTACTTTGATTATCTCAGTAATCTGTAGGAGTAAATTTGTAAAAATATGCAGATACACAGAGTATGATTAAGGACCAATAGGAAACTGAGTATTGAATTATGAATGTTATTTAATTTCATGAAGATATTTTGAAATGCCTAGTGGACCATTGGACACCTTATCCAAGTTGGTTTTCAATGGCTAAAACTACTTTGTTTGCACAATGATTTCAGTATGAGCTTTTGGCTTGTCTCTTATTTTATCACTTACCAATCTTCTTAGTTTACACAAACTCCCTTTTTTCCTCTGACATCTCCATTTACTTGTAGAATCTTTATGTATTCCAGTATAAGAAGTCATGCCGAAGAAGAAGCGTTCCCGTGTCCCCTCGAGGGCAAAGCCAGCACTACCTGATGACTCCATTGAGCCAGACATGGAAGCAGAACAGCGCAAGGAGAAGCTGAAACTCCTGCTGGAGGACTTCGATCTGGAGGGTAAGACAATGGGCTAGAACTTATGCATGCTTGCGGTACCCAATGAGGATAAATAAAGGGTAACGGTAATGTCTGTAATACAAAGTTTACATTTGCATACAACAGATAGTAATACAGTGGATTTCTTACAGTTCAAAGAAGGAAGGCATTGATGGAAGAAGAAATCAAGAATATTCAGGAATCTATTCAGCAGATCTACAGAATTGACCTTCTTCGTTATCCTGAAAAAACGAAGAAGATGCTCTGGGTTGATCACCTTAAACAGGTATATAGTTCTAGTTAGTTTCTTCCTTTCATTATGTGGGACCCCCCTAAAGAGAAAGTAAAAGTGTTTGCCTAAAAGTTACAGGTTCTAAAATCAGAAATTGGTTGATGTTACTAACCATGGCAGTTTTCAAAACAACTTGAAAACTGCCTAATTATAATATATAATTACTATGTTCTATCCAGGGTATTTAAGATTAACTAAATTTGTAATGAGAGGCATAACATCTTCAATGTCTTCAGTGTTCCAACAAAGGTAAATAGACCAATGTAAATATTATACAACTTAGATTGGTTCTTTATTTGATAACAGATTGTCAGGGAGATCTACAGGCTGTATCTGGAACAGTGATTCTTAACCCTAGGCTTGTCCTATATCCTTGTGAGTGGATGTATTTTTCCATTTACTCCCTTCAAGCTATTGCTCCTATGAAGGCAGAAAAGTCAAGTCAACAACAACAACAAAAACTTTTTTTTCATTGGCGGTCTTCCACAAAGTACCATGTTACCTGGTGTCAGTGAAGTTGGGTTAAGACAAGTTTATTGAACAAATGTTAGGGTACAGCCTTACAATGCCAGTCATATTTGAATGAACTAAAGGATATAGAAAGTTAACCACATACAAGAAGCATCAAAGTATGTTAAGGACTATGAAGAAAATCCCTTTACTACCCAGAATAATGTTATGCTTTTCAGACTTAGGGGAACTGTCACTGGATTTCTTCAATTATGGGGGGGGGGGGGGTCATGAATAATATATATGATTCATTCTTCATTAGACAGTCATATAATGAAATTTAATAACCAAATTTATAAAGATTAAAAAGTTGACATTTAAGAGGGACTGTACAGGGTCCCTATGGAGACAATACACTGCATATTTTAGCTATGTATTTATCCCTAACATTGATTCTTAATTTTATGAACAAATGCCCTAAAATTCAAAATGTGGCAATTTCCAGAATCTTATATAATTGCAACACTCACAAAATCTATATAATGGCTGGTAATACATCAGCTGACATTTCTTTCTCAGCAGTGGATGGTACTATTTTTCTCTGCATTAGTGCTTTGAAGGCTTTCTTCTATTTCTTCTTGCACCGTTCAAGCATTCTATTGCTTCAATAACTGTAAAATACAATGCCAGTGATGTAGAAAGCAAAGGAATGGAAGTAAGCATAGAAGTATCTGGGGAAATTACTTTAGTCACTTCTTGGGATGATATCTTGAAATGGTAGGTTCTTGCAGGGGTGACTCAAATGCACAGAGCTCTTGGAGGGTGATTAGACTCATTTGGCATTTAGGAAGGGCTTTTGGCTTTATTTCTGTTGATATATGAATGTGGAATGTAATGTCCATGAGCCATGACTGGAAGAGCATTGGCTTCAGGGAGCATGTCATTTCCAGGAATCAGGATTCAGTTTCTGCCTGCCATGATTGGTGGTGTAGATGGCATTACAGGAAATTGAATATTATGGAAAAAAACAACTAATAACAATGTTATTTATTATTTTTATTGCTATTAGGATTGCATTGAGTTATAGACTACCAAGAGAAATGGCATGTAGTCTGCAAGAAAAACAGTCTGTTACCATCTGGATAAATATTATTCAATAAAAGTTATAGAAATTGGAAAATGGGATAAGAGAATATGCAGAAAAAGAGAAAACATTGCAAAGGGGAGACATAGAATCTTGTCACCACACACGAGTGTTCATTGTGCCTGGCAGAGCGTCTGTTGATGTAAGCCTAATGTTTGTATTTTGGGCCACGTGATGGCAGTGAAGCATCCGAATCCAAGGGTTAATTGGACTTGATAAACAGTTCATTATTCTTTGCAATTGCTGTAGTCTGTTATAATATTAACTTTGTAGTCCCATGTAGTTTTTTGTGAATTTTGTTACATACAGATGGCTCCACATGTGCTCAGCCACCAAGGAGTCTATTAGCAGGCCCTAGTGACTGCCTAATTATCCCACTCCTTGAATTTGTGGGATATTTTTTTTTTTTTTCTAATAATAATATTAATATTGACATTATTATTATTATTTTTATGATTATTAAATTCTTAAAATATTAACAACATTAAGGACAATGAAATAATACAAATGAAGCTTTCAAAAAATCAAGGAAAAGGGGAATCAGGTAAGATATAGAAGACTTATAACTGACTCCTTGGTGTACTAAGCACTTATGAAAACAAAAGATGAACTTTTATTACGGAGGGCATAGCATTGTAGTTTTGCCATCTGTGCCCATTGGCTTAAGTGGATAATTTGAAAGTACCTTGGGGATTTTCCTAGGCAAGAAAAATATTGAAGGGCATAATAATCAGGTCAGAGTATACAATTATTTTGAGTTTAAGACCTTATGTAGTGTAGAAATATCTGTATGTCAGTATACGGCAGATAGGAGAGATCTTATATGAATACAGCATACGTAGAAGATATTGGACAGATGATGTGCTGTTCTCTCTCATGTTCTGTATTTCTTCCTCTCATTCTGTTTCTCACCATTTTGTTCTTATGTTTGCAGAATAATCAAGAGGTAAAATCTTCTGCAAGAGATAGCTTAGTCAATATTATCAGCTCAGCTGATAGTATCTTACAATCTGCGGCCAAAAAGAGAGCAAGGCGACCCCGGAAAGCTGTAGCCACTGTGGAAGACAATGGGTTTTTGGCTCCTGTTACAAGAAGTGAGTCATATGTTGTCAGCTTGTTGTAATTCATGCTGTAGGAAGATTTGTGGTTAATTTTATAATTGCCTGTTTTTTTTTGTTTTTTTTTTTCATTGTCTTTCTTTCTGTTTGTTTTTTTCTTTCTTTCTTTCTGTCTTCTTTTCTTGTTAGGTTCTGCTTAATTTCAGTTCAAGATTGGCTCTATAATTCAGAGTACTTTACTGTTATAGCTAAAGGGGGAAAGATTGATTTCTATGTTTTTAATAGGTTTACCTTATTTGACATTTCTCTGCAGGTACTCGAGCTAGTCGTCAAAAGCCAGTTTTTGGTAACAGCCAGGTTGACAATATGCTTCCTCCACCTTCAACTGGCAGACGTCAGAGGACGAGAAAAGTGGTATGAAAATGATTACATTAGTTTATTTTTTTCTCCCTAGTATAATGAAAGTCCCTCTAGATAAGTGAACAACTGAAGATAGATAAGTGAACAACATAAGCAGAGGCATATGTATGCAAGCCTTTGAAGCAATGTTTTCATATTCATATTTCTCTTCTTTTTTTTTTCAATTAACCCAGGATGTTGCAGCTACTCCTGCCAACCAGAATATTCCCCCAAGCCTTATGTCATCCATGCTGGTGACTCCAAAATTTGATCCACGAACTCCACTACCTCCAGGGACTATAAAGAGAAAGCCAAAACTTGGAGAAATTGCAATTTCACTCACTGGGTCCCCCTTGCAAGTATCACCAGCTGTTAAGCCAAACTATGACATAAAGGTAAGGACTTTTTCCCTGGTTGTATTGTAAAATCACAACAATACAATTTGCATATCACCCAAGGCCAGTGCACGGTTTTCATTGGGTTAAGGAGCCCATTAATTTGACGTATGTTTCAAAATATAAAATACATGCTTAAAAGTGCTAAGAAAAAAGGTAATCTAATTTTTTTTTTTTTTTTTTTTTTTAGTTCTCATTTTTGTTACTGTATTATTGTGAAAATATAATTCAAGTCATTATCATTATAATGACCATAATAATGCAGTAATAATGATAATGATATTAGTAATAAAAATATATTTTTTTTCCAAGTATTCCAGGAAGAGTTAACAATAGGCCTAATCATTCCAATGTGGTGACTACATACTTTTGAAGCCATTTGTGTGTAAATAATAAATAAAATAGATAGTGCCTGGTATTTAAGAAATTCTGATTTCATAGATTGGGGTTTTACTTGAAATGCTATGATTGAAGTAATACACTTTAACCCAATGCTGCCGGAAAAATGAACAAAAAGTGGGGAAAATGCTATGCCTATTTTCTATATTTTTTGTGAAATGTCTGTCCATAGATGGCTCTGCTAGTGCTTAGCCATAAAGGAGTCAATTAGTAGACCTTGTGACCGTACCTGATTTGAAATGGCGGGAATAATGTATTTTTTACTAGTGCTATGAATATCGATGGTGTTATTCTTATTATGATTATTATAATGTTTTTTAACATTAGTAACAACAAAATAAGATAACGTGAAATATTTCGTAAATCAAAGAAAAGGGTAAATGGGCGAGACAGACATTACTCGTAACTGGCTCATTGGTGACTTAGTACAAGTATAGCCATCTATGTGTAAAAACAAACAAGTACTCACAGTGGGCATAGCACGTCCGTACACGTCATGCCCGTCGGCATTGGGTTAATTTTCAAAGGACAGTGCAAAGCAAGATCTTTGATCAACTTACTCATATAAGGCTTGCTTTAAGTCATTGTTTTAATAAGACTTACTGATTATAGGTAATTGCCAGTTGACTAAGATTGTTCTGCTTTCATTGTTTGATTAATTTAATTTCCTTTTCTGTTTACAGGCCTTAATGCAAAACTTAGACCAAGATGATCTGGATGAAGAGACAAGAGCAGAACTTGAGGAGTTCCATGCTAAAGTAGGGAAATTGCTGAATATGTGAAAAGACAAGTTTTTCCTGTTTTTTTTTCCAAAGAGATGAAGTGTCTTGTCAAGGCACTGCTAAGTGTAGATATTTTGTGAACAATGATTCAGGCATGCATTTGAGATTTATGCTTTAGAATCATTTGCTTGAAAGGTCAGAACCTAAGTTGAATGTCTGTAGTACCTGTGCAAGATCATATTCCTCTTGAATATGATATATCTCATAACAGTAACTATAACCTAATGTATTCAGAAATGATGTGTGGATATATATGGACATTTTTTTTCTTGGAAGGTGCTACAGTTATGTATGTATACTGTAATACTGTATTTTAGATTAGAATTTATTATCACAAACTATTATGATAGGCTAAAGTTAGATGCTTTTCCATTGTATAAGCTTAGTCTCCCATAGTACATAGTTTATGGTCCTGAAAATGTTTTTTTCTGTCCTTTGAGATCTCTATCAAGATTAATTCAACAGAATTCTTGCATGATTTGTAAACATGTATAGTTAACTGTAGCTTGTGCCTTCAGATGCCTCCATTAAGGATATTTTTCAACAGATCCTTATCACTGCACTGCTGCTAAAGTTGTGATGTTTAAGTTTAACTGATCATGTCTCAAAAAAAGAAAAAAAGAAAAAAAAAATGTATTAGATTTATTTCAGCAGCAAGTAAATGGACATTGTACATAGAAAGTTTTTATGGTAATTATGAATCTTTTTATAGCAGAGGGAAAATATAAACTGGATTAGACATTTTTTCTTTTTTATTCTTACATCAACAATTATGACAGCGCACAACTTGTAATAAACAAGAGAAACAACAGAAATGGCTCAAAGTCCTGTAGAGTCTTTAGCCAGTCTGCTTTGGAACAAGGAACATACAATATCAGTTCTCATACAACAAATACATGTTCACACATCGTAACCACTTTCCCACAAAAAAAAAAAAAAATATATATATAAAAGCAATATTTTGCTGCAGTTAGTAAAATATTTTTTTTTACAATCAGACTACAAAGTAAATACTGAATGAAGTAAAATTTTCTAGAGACCTGTTAGCCCCTTGAAAAAGAACACAATAATCTCTGCAGATATAATCAAAGCTGATAACTTTGAGGCTGCAAGACTTCGAGTAAGTGAAATGTAATGGGTTCCTATTGTATTAGTGGTTCCTTACTCCAAGTTTGATACACTAAAGAAAGCAATCTGTTTACATGATACTATGCTGAGAGTTTGGGTTGCTTAAGAATGGATAATGCTAGACTTAGGTTCACAAGGTTAATGTTCAAGTGTAGTTTATGCTGTAGCATTACATTTTCACATCAAATTTCGACATAAAAAAAAGAAATAAAAATAAGAAACAGTCAAATGCAGATACACTGTTATTTCAAACAAGAATTAATTACACATCCATCATCTAACCTTTGTCAACCAGATCCTAAGAATTGTGCATACTGAAATATAAACTAAGTGTCACTGCAAATGCCTGAAAACACCAAGACTGCACTACAAATTTGAACTAACTTCAGTCAAGGTGAAATGTTGCAGTTTTCAGAGCCTGTTATGGTGCAGAAAGTAACAATAAAAGAACTAAAATAATCAATCAAAATGGTTACACGAGCCTTTTGTCACTTTACTGTGTAGGGCTGCTAGACATCATTACAAATCATGAAAGAAAGTCAATGTAGATGTTCAACAGTTCCAATTCATCTAATAACAATAAAAATAAAAACTGATGCCTCAGATAAAACAACGTAATCACCAAATATAAATCCTGTACTTTTTTTTTTCTCAAAAATTGAAAAAAAAAAAAAGGGGCTTGCCAAATTTATACCACTATTACTAGTTTTTACAGAAATTACTGTAGTATTTTCCCACCCATTACAATTATCACAACTTTTGGATGGAGAAAATATAAATAAAGAAAAAAAATCACATTAAGTGTACTGGCCTAAAAAGTAAGTGTTCTTTTCAGCAGTAAAGTTGGACCTGCAATAATTCATTCAAGAAATTTGCTCTCCAAGTAACAGACGTACAGTAACATTGCCATGGGGGGTGAAAGAGAGAAAAGAAATAGTTAAATCAAGTTTTCAAAACATCAGTGCCTGTTCTCATTTCCTATGAACCATATCAGTGCTCATTAGCAACCTAGATTGAAAATGCATGACAATCATTTTGGCTTACCTGTTAGTTCTATGGGTTTCTTGGAGCATTGTGCAAAATCTAGTGAGTGACAAGACCATATGTGAATGCAACAAATGTGTTTACATAGTCAGCATCTCCAATGAATGTGATAAAAAGCTATAGGAAGTAAAAACAAGAAAAAGGGAATAAAATCCATAAGGTTAAGCATGATTTGACACAATACACATTTCCCTTGATAAAATCACTATAATCTTTTGCAAGTAAATAATTGCAGATACACTCATGATTTTGACATACACAAAGACAATAATCACATACTAGAGGCATGGGAGCCCAAGAGAATCCTTAAACCTGTTACAGTAAAAGGATTACTTTAAAGGTTGTATTTGTACTCAAGTATGTACTCAAGTATCCATATAAAATTTCACTTCATATGAATACCTGCAAATATTATTGTTTCATTATGACAAAACAAGAAATCCAAGCTGATGCATCAAAGTTGTCAGGTGTGTAAAATATACATGAGCATACAGGATCTACATTCATCTTTCAAACTGATAATGAGATTTTCTTATGAATATAGTTTCAAGATCAATACTATAGCCATTGGGAAAACATCTAGATAAAACAGACAAATATATAATACTTATCACATAAGTAATGTTCATACAATTAAGCAATATACTGATAAAAAATCCTTGGATAGCAGTAACTCTCCAATATCTTTACTAACACAAAAATTTAAAACACATTTGTAACATCAACAACAATTGCACTTAAAAGCCTTTATTTTGATAAAGTAAAAACTATCATAACACATATATATATATCTAACTTTGGAAAAAAAGGAAATAAAGACTACCTGGCAAGCCTGGCAAGAATCCATTTCAAAATTATGAAAATCTATAAAGTAACCAAATGTTCTAAAAATGTATGTTTCCCTCAAATCTCTCTGTACTAAATTCCGCAGGGAAACTATTACAAATTAGTTTAAAGCCAATTCAAGTAATCATTTCATCATTAAGAAATGCTATGTTTCTAAAAGAAAACTGGCAGATCAGAATTATTCAGGACAAATTTCATATTGGCAGATTTTTTTTGAACCTCTTATTTGCCTCATAATATGGAGAAAAAACATACTGATGCATGCATAAATTTCAAAATAAATTTCTTTGTCTAGCAATGGGTGTCCCTCATGTATAGAACTCAACTATATACTAGTACAATAAACAATGATTTCCAAAATAAAACTTAGGTCATAAGTTTCACATGCTGTTCATTATCAATATAAGCAGAGGGCCTCCAATGAACAACAGATACTTGTTCCACTGATCCATCTTTTCTTTAGTTCTGACAAAGCACAGTGAGTGATTTTTGTAGACAATATGTACATGTTCCAGAAAAGAGAAACTTGCAAAAAAATAAGGGTCGAGTCTATAGTTAACAAAGTTATACTTTTCATTTCATAATCTATAGCAAAGTATTAAGGCTTATAATCATTGTCTTAATATCTACCCTTATATATGTAGTTTTTTTCAGTCAATCATTTTGGAGTAACATGTGTCTTCAGTTTTACTCCATATCTATTGCGAGCTTTTCGAAAAAGAAAAAGTTTTTGTTTTATTTTCACTACAAATTTCATTTGTACTAAAGGCTGTTTAATAACGTGTGATATTTAACTGTCCCCAAAGCTTTTCAATTTAAGGAATGACTCGGAAAAACACAAATGCTCCGCTAAACATACTCAAATCCTGGGGAAATGGAACTAATTTTGAAACATATGATGCTCTTCTTTTCTAATTTTTCATCCTTAGGTAAACTAACCCTGCCTAACTTTGTTAATATTAACCGTTGACACATTTTTACATGATATTATAGAAGAAATTATCAAATAGATGATTGAAGGTAAGTGTACAACTATTGCACCATCTGACAAGAGTACGTAATTTTTCATGTACATAAAATGGGATTCAAAAGCTTGAACAAATCATAGTCTTTACAGATGGAAACATCTAGATGAATAGATAACACACTTACTTCTTAGGAAATGAAGAAAAGCTACATCATTCTAACCCTATACACATCTGCCTTCATATGCATTGGTATGCATAAAGTTAAATGTGGTACTAAGAAGTGAAAAAAATCTCATCACAGCCTTTTGTGGCTCAATTATCAATCATTCCTACTCATTTTTTTAAATGTAAATGTCCATTTTATCTCACTCTTCAGCTTTTTAATGGTCATGTAAAATAAGAGTATACACTAACAAAAAATAAATAAATAGATAAATAAAACAAACCAATTCCTAAAATCAAAAGCAGATTGCATCTAGCAGTCTGTCCATTCTGATATTAATAAACCTATATCTGTATATGATTACATCTAGACTTTTATATGACTATTCACAAACAGGCCTCAATGGGCATTATCCATGCTGTTTATACAACAATCTGGAAGAGCTTTGCTGAAATTTTCTGTTTTCTATAAAAAGAACTAGGAAGTTTTACAGTTAGTGTATGTCAATTCTGAAACAAAAGCAAAATACATAAAATCATTCCCCTCACCTCTCTGAATGCCATTTCTAATTAATCAGCATTCACACTAACAAGACCGTCCTGCCTTGCCTTACTGGACGCCATCTTTTACCATCTTGACAATCAACATAGCTCTTTGAATTGTTGCATTTGACTGGAGAACACAGAATACATAATTATGCTTCACAGGCTTTCATTTCTTGCCAATGTCCACTTCACTTGAAGTATTTTATTCTAAGCACTCTAATGGCCCATAATCACAGGCAAAAGATAAAATCTCTACACAATTTCCAAAGACACAGGTACCAACACCCCCCCAACTCTTCCCTCCGTCAAATAAGCGTCATAAACAAACAGATCGTCACACAGAATACAATATTCATTCCTTGTCAGCAACAAGGGTAAAAAATTTGTTTTATTGCACCTTCTTGAGCTTGTCATCCATGATTATGACAAAGGTACAGCTTCTCAATCACAAAAACCTGGCACTAATGCAATTCTCTTATTGTATAAAAAGCCAGTGACTTAAGACTACAACTTATGCACATTACAACATATAGTACTTTAAAAGTAAAGACTGAATTCCTTGTATCCTACAAATAAAACTGTTTTGGTTATCGTCTATGGAAGCTTTGTCATAACAATTTATCAGCAAGTGATATTTTTCAGCATATAAAATATTCATTACAATGTATTCTTAACAGACAAAAGCTTACTTTGAATTATTTGTATCTATGCATTTGGCTACAAATTTCAGATATGATCCTCTGGCTATTTTCCTTCATATGATGTATCAACATTGCACATTTGGATCATATATAGCTATACTTTAGATAGCAGAGTCACAGTATTTGCCTACGTCTATGAATTGTGTTCTATCATACCCTGGAAAAATATCCCCATAAAACTCAAGTAGAAAATAAGCCAAAACCAACAGACTGATTTATCAATAGAAAATCAAAGTACAGAATCTCCCCTGAAATTTTTGCTGCAAGTTATCTGCATCTCTATCTATCCATCAAGCGTAAGACATGCAGATACATTTACACACAGCTAAACCTCAAGCCTTGAATCATGTCTTTGAGCAATTGCACCTCCAGCATACAGTGTGACATTTCCAGTGTGTCCAACAAGCCTGAACAGATGGTATCAAGCAGATGTGATCAGCTAAACAGTCAAGATTGTGGATAAAGATCACCCATTATCATAATTTAATAAGTAGATTTCCTGACAAGCAACAGCAATGGACACATAACTACTGTGTCATCTTCAGAAGTAAACAATGAAGTTAGCAAAAGAAGTGCCTTGTGGATACATTTTGCCCTCTATCTACCTGCTCATCAGGTCTTTTGACCGGCCTTACATCATTTTTTTATGTGGTTTGTCATTTCATCTCAGTCAATGTACAAAGAAAAAATAATATGTTATATAATCAGATAAAGTCTGATAGCAGCCAAAGACAGACACAAAAGAAATTCTCATGCAAAGCAAAGCAAGTAACTGATAACTTGAAAAAAGCTGGGAGAATATATACTTATATCTATGAAAGCTATAAACTCATATTTGCATCATTGGTTCAACAATGTTCAAATACCAAGTTAGTCAGGTATCTACAACTATGCTAGACCATGCATTAATAGATGAATAACACAAGAGAAAACAAAAGCATCATAAGAATATTTCACATACAGTAAAAAAAATCATACTAGATCAGTTTAATAAAGAGATAAAAAAGAATATTAGATGATACTAACATTTCTAAAAAAAGCTTAGAAAAGAATGGAAAACCAAACACTATTTCAAAATAATAATCACATTCTGTGTTTTATATAAACCACAGAAAATCTGGCAAATATTGCTGGACAATTTGTGAAAAGGAAACTTGGTGAAAAGTAAGAATCTGTCCATCAAAATGAAACCTACATATGACAGTGTTAGTTACTTTGGATTAAATCAATTTTCCTAAATTAACTTGCACAAACCTCTTTGTCAGAGAGAAAAGTGTGTGGGTGTGAATTCATAAGTATCTATGAATGTATTTGTGCTTCTCTACATTGAGTGTGTGCATGTTTAAATATAAGTGTTTGAATATGTGTGAGGTGTCATGTCTGCATCTCTACAGAAATAGCTCATATGCACATGGGTAATTAGTTTTTAGGGTTTTCTACAGTATTCATATGGTATCATCCTCCCACTGTCCACTCATTATGAATTTGTTAGTATTACTGAGGAAAAAAAAAAAAAAAAAAAAAAAAAAAAAAAAAAAAAGAAGAAAAAAATATTACATTATAATAAAAAATTAAATCAAATAGCTGTTATAGTCACCAGGTTGATGCCCCTGAAATAGTTCAAGATAACATGTGTTAACTGAAAAAAAGAGAGTGAGGAATTGAACAGACTTCAGATTACTTTGTGACACAACCACTTGAAGAAAGAAAAAAAATATATATGACATATGGACTTATCACACAAGGCTTCATATACTAGATTGTGGTATTCGAAATGTGGTATTCTCGATCTTTAGCTACATTTTCTTAGTGTAAAAAAAAAAGTAGTTCCTGAAGCTTGTACAAAAACTAAGGTGCAGCACTTCACAATAAATGACATATTTGAACATGATGTCCCTCAAGTAACATTCATGAAATTTAATAAATTTTTGCTTAACTTGTATATATTCAAATGGTGCTACACTTGAAACCTGTTCTTCAAACTATTATGAACTTGTTTTAAAAAATAAGAAAAATGAATGTTGAGATATATATGTCTCGATTCCTAAAGCTGACATTACTTTCTCTTTTATTATTAGCTTCTCCCCTCTAGGAGGAAAAAAAAAAAAAAAAAAAAAAAAACATAAATGTCTTATCAAGCATACTGATTTTCACCTGTGGTTCTTTTCACGGTCTATCTCAGATTAACTAACACAGGAATATGCCTGTTATGTAACAGCAAAATCCAAAACAAGCCTGCCGACATCTAGAATCAAGTTATTAGGATTGTGTTATATCTGTTTTAAGATAAATGCTTCACTTACATTTACTTGTTGTTAAAGAGATTCCACTGGAGTCCTCTTGATTGGACAGTACATGCATGCCACAGTAAATTTCATACAATGTCTTCCTCCAATACTAATAAAACTAATAACAATAATATGAATAACAATAAAAAAAATAATTTCAGTAATAAAAATGATAATAATAATAATATGAATAACAATATGATAATAATAATAATCAGTCTGCATTTGGCTTGAAAATATATTCATACTAATTTGATATTCTGTACTGAAGATACTAAGATGAAAATATTAACATAAGATATGTATTACTAACATAAATCATTCTTCAGTTATTCAACTGTAAATAAAATCTTTTAACCTTCTTATACGGAGTTTGACCCCATGCATTTTACTGTGCCATTTCCATTATTTTTCAATCTTCATCTATATTTCTTTTAAGGGTCTGGCAGCAGATACTCATCTGTTCTCAAAGAAAGACACAAAAACATACTAATCAAATCATATAGTCATTAGAAAATAAAAGTTAAGGAGAGTACACCTGTCATTCTGCTTGATCATCAAACCAGACAATCTCCATCATAAAAATGTTAGTATGTGTTAATACTTATTCTGGCAGGGCTATTTATAACCATCTTTTGATCAATGATATATCCAACTGATTCCCTGCTGACTGTTGATTCCCCAAATCTATTCATTTGTCTATAGATATGCCAATTACGTAAACTTAATCTTCCTATTAACAGAGGTTTAATACAAATACTCTTTCCTGTGACTTAACTTCAGGGCTATTTATAACCATCTTTTGATCAATGATATATCCAACTGATTCCCTGCTGACTGTTGATTCCCCAAATCTATTCATTTGTCTATAGATATGCCAATTACGTAAACTTAATCTTCCTATTAACAGAGGTTTAATACAAATACTCTTTCCTGTGACTTAACTTCATCCTATAGAAGGAGATGTAAACACCTCATAACATTTTCAAGGGACTGGTAAAATTTGAGCCAGTATGATACTAAAACAAAAACATGACAGGGACAAGAGACGACACCTAGAACCCTCTCAGCCCCATGAAAATGTCCACAACTCCAAACATTGTATTA
>NC_061847.1:6102356-6104856 GCF_019202785.1 Penaeus chinensis | reverse complement strand
AGGAGACATTCTCCTCTGCTGAAAGACTCATCACATATATTATCATTCAATGAAAAAAGGGAAAGAGTAACTAACCTAATAAGTAAATAAATGATCTGGGTAATAATAACTTACTTTGTTATCAACATTTAGAAGATAGAAAGATCCATTTGAGTTAACATAAAGCAAGATCTTCCTCTAGCCTCTCTGTATCTTACGGCAGTATCATTAACCTAATGCAAATGGAACTCCTCTGAAACTCATCAGTAAGTAGCCGTCGGAGGCACCTAAGTGGAGGTTCAAAGGTCCTGTGCATTTAGACCAAATGTTGGATGAACTTATCAAAACAATGGTTCATGTAACTGCATACATATCCATATATATACACACACAAGTGTATACAGAAATGTAATCATATACATATATATACAGTGCACATAAAACAATTTCTTGTAAGCAAGGGATAAATCACATGTAGAATTATAACTTCTTTTCTTTTCGGTAAAAATGTAACCAAGTCAGAGAGACTTGATAGGCAACAGGTATAAACCTCACTTTGAGTGGAATTGTTGTAGACACAAGTCACAGGACCATTCTCCTTCAGGTGGTTCCTGCAGAGGAGGACGAAGGCAGTACAGGTGATAGCCTCGGTCACAGTCGTCACAGAACAGCAACTGGTCCTGGAAGGATAAACTCATCATTTTTTGTAAAGCATCATGAACATATGCCCCCCCCCCCCAAAAAAAAAATGATGTTAAAGATAATAAAAACACAGACAGAATAGTAAAAAGAAACAAACTTGTGGATTTCATCAGTGTTGTTAACATATATATTTGTCATGAACAAAAGGAAACAGGGAATTTTTGGCCTAGAGAAAGGCTGGAATGATGAAAGACAAGCAAGGAAGCTGAATTAATGTGAAGATATATGCAAGTTATCTGAATGCAAAAAGCAAAGTGGATATAAAAATAAAAAAGGTACAGAAATCTTCCAACCCTAACACTACACATGGCAAAATATGACTGACCTCTTCTGCATACATATACATCTCAACTTAGTGAAAAATTTAAGAAATAAGCTAAGCTCTAAACTTTGCTAAATAATTTACATGCAGCTCTTACTTATTCTTTTAGGATGGCATTATCTGAATTCATATGATGCTAATCATTTTATTGAGCATTGGGGGAAAATGTGGAGAGACAACAGGTTAAAAGGCATGGTACAGCACACTACAAAAAGCAATGGAAATCTTAGAAAAAAGAAATGATGACACAGAAAAGCTGTAAAGTTTTTTCCTGGGTAAAAAGAAGCCAACTTTTCATCTTAAATACTATGAAACCATTGCATATGAATAGGATAGTTTTTAATATATCTGTATTCAGTGCAAGGCCAAGGTGTTTCTCAAAACTCTAAGATGTTATTGGGTGACAGTTTCATCAAGTTGAAAATAATAAGTTTGTAACATACATAAAAACATAAAGTATGATGCATATGAAAAAAAAAAAAAATGAATAAAAGTATAAAAAATTTGGAGGTGATACTAAAGCTCAGATGAGAGAAAGGAAAAACATGATTATTTTAAAGAAAAAAGCAAATGTGCGAGAGAAATAGGAAAAGCATGATTAGAAGTGTTAGAAAGTTACAGATAAGAAATGGAATTATTGACAGAGGATATTAGAAAAAGTTGAGAAAGTCTGTTGAGAGTATGTAGCAATTTCACATACTAGAGAAATGATGTTGATATCCAATGCCTTCGGACAAATAAAGAAATATAAAAGTAAAAAAGATAATGAACTAAAAAATGACAAGCAAACTGATCTTCCCTGTATAGCACTGTGTTACAGATGGACTCTAACTCAAGGCCACTTTCTTTATCTAGTAGTCTACTTTTATCTAATTAGCACACATATGATTTTTATTCTTTAAATGTTAGTATATCTGTCTTTCTAAAATGCTATGCAAAATTATATTTGCACAACATTTCCATTTTTGTTTTGTCACACCCTAATCATGATAAAATTTACTTTTTGATGCTTTCAAAGCTAAAGGAATTCGATCATGTCACAGCGAAATTCTTCCTGTGATGGTCAACAGGAGAGAGAATCATTGTTTAAAAGGTAACCTATTTATCACTGGCAAACTGAATGATTTGTGAAGAATAAACTTTTTGTATCCCAAACATAAATAAATACACAGTGTGTTGCAAAGGGAGCTTCTCTAAAGCCCCTGAGTAGCAGCTGTTCACTACTGGAAAGATTAAACAAAAAAATGCAGATAAAGTGTTTCCCTTCTTGCTGTGTGTAGTGTTTCTTTACTTAGTTGAATTCTTAATCCAGTGCTGTTAGGAAGGTGGTCAGAGGAGCCTTGTTTTGTGAAATGACTCTACACACAGATGGTTCCACAAGTGCACAGCCACCATGGACTCAATCAGTTGGCCTCGTGACCTCACCTTATTTAACCTTTCCTTGAGTTTTAGGGAAAAATGTTTTTCTTAATAATGCTATCAATATCAATGCTATTA
>NC_061847.1:6067356-6087356 GCF_019202785.1 Penaeus chinensis | reverse complement strand
ATATTGGGTCTGCAGCCAAAGTATGAAATTATAATGATGACACAGACTTTTCAGAAATGAGTTTTAGCAAAACTAAAAAAAAAAAAAAATATATATATATATAGAAGCACAAGCATATATATGGAAATCAACCAAACTGAATGATGAGTGAGTATTTCTGCATGTAATTCACTGCCATGACTGTCACAAGATGCATCAAAGAACTCCAGTGTGACTCTCTCATTATTCTGAGCTTGTAATGTACCAGCTGTCTCTACCAGCTAAGGTTGCCTGCACTGCTTATACTTTACCTATGTTCTACCTTGCATGTGGTAGAGTATCTTTCATTATGAATTGCAAGTCTTTTAACATCAGAAAAAAGTTTAACAACCTTTGGTAGAGAAATATTATTTATATTTGATAACATGTACACAGTATTATCATAAGCAACATTACAACATAATAATAATAATAATAATAATAATAATAATAATAATAATTATAATTATAACAATACTAAAATCAACAGTTATGATGATGACAGCCTGATCAATATCACTCAAAAGAAAATATCAAATTGAAAGCATGAGTATAAAAACACTCATTCTAACTACTTTCATACATATCATATATTTAATGAATACTGAAGTCACATCATTGGTATGTAATTATCATATATCAGTAAAAAAAATATACATATATATTTTGGGGGTTTCCTTTTCTTTCACTCATGTTAAAAATTAGTCATCTTTAAATGCCCTTTTCTAACAGTATTTTTCATTACTAAAACAAGTTAATCATAGTCATATAAAGTGCTATATCATTAACCAAGGAACAATTCTTGATAACGGTCAAGTATACAAATCAGACATTCATATTTACTACTTACACATTTATATGATTTCAATGTAAGTGGTCTTGGAATTAAACAAAATTAAGAGTAAAAAATAATATGAGAACTAAAATAACTAAAGAATGTTCCCACACATATACACACATACATTAAAAAATAGGGCAAAAATTTAGATCATGGCATATAGCATGCAATAAAATAAATGGCTGACAGAGACTATTACTTCAAAGGCTGCAACTTAATAACAAAGTCCCTTCCATGCAATATGACATAAAAATTAATATATACTTTGAATCTATGTTTTGTACTAATCATTCCAGGGAAAACAACCCTTATATTACTTTTCTTACACATTTGTATTATGACTAAGAACCAATAATCTTCACAGCCATAAAATAAGCACTGAACCAAAATGTAAAAAGGCTATTTCTAAACTTATGAAGTATTTTATGATATAATGGTTCCTAATAAAACAAAAACAAAAAAAAAGGTGAATGACATGAAAGTATGTTGAAAATAATTTTACTCTCATTGTGAAAGTATGCCACTTGCAGCAGAAGCAAAGATGAGCATTGGCCGAGGTACAAAAGCTAGATAGGCCATAATGTGGAATCACATTGTCTTTTTTTTTTCTTTCCTCCTAAAAAGCCACAGTAGGAGTGTAAAATTTGTAGCTTTCACTTGTGTATATTGGTCAAATGAATCATACATCTCAGTGTTTGTGAACCAGTCATATGATCTCATGTAACTGGAGTATCGAGGTAAGTAGAATATGTACTGCAACCATTCATTTTTACATTCAGCTAAAGTGGGTTTACTAAGGGAATGACTTTTAAGACCCCGCCCCTTGGTCTAACAGGTGTGACTGGCTACTATGGCAGTATCCTATCTGGAGATACATTGAAGTCGCTTAAGTCTAATTTATTTGTGGTTTCTAATTAGGGATAAAGTATATAGCATGTATACCAGTGTCATGTCAGTTAATCTAAGTACTACAAGAAAAAATAAAAGTTCTATGTAATTTCCTATACACAGAAAGATAATGAGTTTAAAAATATTCAAGAATACAGCTGGTGAAAAAATCTTTATGAATTTTATCCTGAAAGATAACAAGTGTTTAGAGCTCAAGGAAATTAAAATTATGTTCACTGAATTTCTAAAATATTAGCTTAAAAAAGTCATAATCAAGTAGAATTTGTTTTTTTACCATTTTTACGCTTAATCCTGAAAAGAAATTAGCTTTATGTATTAAAAATCAAATTTTTAAAAACAATAATGGGTCTCCATTACTTTTGGCAAAAATCTGCTAGTTCTAATATCTACATACTTTGACCAAGATACCTGTTTGTGGAAACAAATAATATAACACCATTATGCTGCACAAAGAATTAATCAAAGCTAGATGAAATCTCTGATGACATCAAACACCCATTCAGGACAACATACACACGGAAACTGTGGCCTATAATTAACAGGCAGTATAAAGAGGACAACAGATAATACTGAACAATGGAAAGAGGTGTGCGCTTCTCCGTTTCATGTGTCTTGTGATTTTCAAACCATGGTAATCAAATCATTAATCAACCATACTGCAAAGGATGAGAGGGGTTAGGGCTCTCAAAAACACTTCCTCAGTAATCCCACTATGAATATCATTATCATTTCTCTGTTCTGGTATTTCTGTATTCAGACACCTTGATTGTAGAATTAGAGTGATAACCAAAATCATAAGTGTAATTAAAAATGCCATGAAAATTAAAAGGTAATTTAGCAGTAAAAATAAAATAAAATAAAATAAGCATGGAACCTGAATTACCTTTATTAAATTTTTGGACAAAAACACATTTCCTTGTATAGAAGTTACAATTTTGTGCACTAAACATGAGTGCATTAAAATATAATAGCACAATTTAGTTCTAAGTCACTATGAATAATTGATGCAAAAGACTTTACACCTTCAATTTTGAGAAAATGAATGATATAATAATTGAAAAAAAAGAAGATATATATATCAAAATATATATAATATAAAGAAATAAACAAGATAAAAAAGAAAACTGTCATGTTCTTGAATGATTATATATAGTCAAAGCATCATTTAAAGATAAACATGATATTGTTCAATGAAAACTTTCCTCTATGGAAAGTGGGATCCTACCATAAAAGTCTGCTTACTTCTGAATGTACTAATAAAATGGTGTCAATTTAGTTGATAACATAACATAATACACAAACAAACAAACAAATTTATGAATATTCAAAATAGGATATTTCTACTTAAGATTTACAATATTACACAAATATGAAAAACTGCAATAAAAATGGTCCAAATATCTTTTCATTACTGCTCTCAAAACAATTGAAATTTCCCTCATTGCACTAATACGATCACATGGAAAATATCCAAGCAGTTTGATACACTGTGCTCTGGTAAATTAAATTGTTTCATTATTTCATAACTAAAATAGATTATTTTACTAGGGCTACTTGTGCCTAAAATTGAGGTAAATTCACCATCTGAACAGCATACTTTCCTAAAAAGTATATTTTAGATTAAAAAAGAAAAATAAATAAATAAATAAATAAATAAATAAATAAATAAAACTATACTGCTCTACAGAACTTACATACATTGATATAGGATATGTATTTTAAGTCAATTTTATATAGATCAGTTGTATACATGGATATCTTCACAGTTCAAGAGCTGCATCTGACCTGTTTTGAATCGTCCAAGGTCACAGCAACAATTATGCAGGTAATGAGTAACAGGTCACTGTCGTCACGTGGTTCATCACCTCATGTCATGTATATCCTCTTTAATCTCACTAATGTATTTCTGATGAAGTTATAATCAAATCTTGTCAAATACATCTCTTGCACAGTAAAGATTTCCATCCTAACCCGTACATTTTCTACATTTGTCGCAATAAACACTGTTCATCGTTACTTCATATTTATCCTTATAATTTTGAGCTTTATGTATCTGTCATACTTAGCAATATCAGGCAAGTTGTTTTAAGCAACATATCTCATCTCAGTACTACATTCTTATCAACATAATTTAGAATATTACACAACAAAAATCATGTCAGTTGAATGAAAATAAGAGCGGGATTACTATTATGAATAAGGCCACTAATTAAATATTCTTATATGCTGTTCAAGTATTGTTGGATGCTGTTGGGTTAGCAGACTTTTTTGTTTTTCTTAAACAAATGTTACAAATAAATGGAAAAATATAAAAAGAAAATAATCATGAAAGTATAAAAATATTTCTTAACGGTAATCTTAATAAAATAATAATAATAATGATAATAGTAATGATGACAGTAATAACAATAATGATAATGATAATAATGATAATAATAATAATAATAATAATAATAATAATAATAATAATAATAAAAATAATCATCCTCATCGTAATAATAGACAGGTGTATATGTAGTACTCAAAACAAACACTATAAACTAACGCTAACAACAATGAAATAACAATAATAACACTAAGCAAATCCACTATCAAACTAAGGCCAAACCAATAATGAATTCCAAGCACTACCACCTAAGGTCTTATCAGCCAACAATCAAATATTCATAAGGACTTAAACAATAAAACTTCAAACAACAAACAACTAATACTGAACACATGTATACTATCTTATATTCCAAAAGTATATGGAAGATCATCAAACACAAATCACACAATGAATGTTAGTTTCCCCATTTTGACTTACATGATGATGACAAAAAAAGAAAAAAAAGAGACAAAAAAGAAAAGAAAAAAAAAATATATATATAACACAATAAATAAACATAAATAAAGGAAATAAATATCAAACACTTGATATTACTCTGCCTGAAATGCCAAGCATAATTCAGTTGTATACTTTTAACATAAAACTTTCAGCAAAATGTGTCAACTAATATATGAAACTGAGCTGATATCAAGGCACACAAAATAATTAGGATAAGGATGATAAATTTAGCATATATCTATTGCAAATTTACTTGTTTGTGTGTGTACCATATGTGTACCGAAAATACTATTCCAAAACATCATCCAATATATAACAGATAATATAGATTAATCATTAAAGTAATCTAAAATATATGCTTGGCATGTACTATACTTAAAAAAATAATCTTAAAAGATATTGATAAGTCAAGTCTTGGTATAAATGCAAAAAGTGATTTGATTACCATATTGAAGATAATATATTAATCTTTTATCTTTTTAAATGCATCTATTTTGGAAGCATTTTTACATATATATGTTTTTTCAATTTTGTTTATACATATGTGGCTTTAAAACCACAGAGTTACTAAGAGTCAATCACTGGTACCTGACCTCATCAATTTACCCCATTCCTTGAACACTTAGAGAGATTTCTTTTTATGACATTTACCATTGTCAATATCTTTTCAATAATGATAATGATAAGAATTAAAATGATGCTCTTAATAACAATAATAATTATATTTTTCTCAATATCTAAGGTAAGCAGGTGAAATCAGGAAGGCTAGTAACTGAGACCTTGGTAACAAGGTGTTTGTGAAGCCATTAATGTATAAAAAGATTATTAAAATAAAACCAGTTATCCTGGCTATCTTTAGAACACCAGAAATTATTATTATATCTAATGGCATTTATTACTGCTGCTGCAATAGGGGTTATCTAATGATATATACATATAATGATCAGAGCTTATACCATATTTTCATATAGTCGCATTCATATCAGAGCAGAAATTATAAGTCTCAACCTAAACCAACACATATCATAACTCATTATACACTTCACTTTTACTGCTGTGTAATTACCCACACACCTGTGCTTTTCTTACCTTCCATACTAGAAACCTATGGTCCATCCTCAAAGCTATATTCAATAACAGATAAAGCATTTTAGACGATATCAAAATTTCTGGTACTTATCAAACCATCAGTTAGCCCCGAAGGTCATAACTACATTAATCTTGACAAGATAACTAATTATGAAATTGAGCCTCAGGGCCAATCCGTAAACATTATACGGACAAAATGATAACTCAGTATCTAAAATTACCTAGGTATTTCAGCTAATTTGCTTAAACCTTGGCCTCTGGATGACATGCAGTTCATATGGCTGACTTGGTTAAGGCTCCGAGTGACGGGTCATTCACACCATGGCCGACTAGGGTGTGGCTCTTGGCAACAGGTCATCCATGCCATGTTATGATGATAAATGCATTACATTTTATGCTATTCTTTATAAGGAACCCTCATGTCCACACCACAAGCACTAGGGCATTGCCTGAGGGCGAACGGGATGTATAATGCTACGGCTTGTTTTGTATAAAGGGCAATACCTATACATAAATTATTCACCTGCTATGTGTGGAAGATGTCAAGCAGCAAAACATTATGTTCTCTTTCTGCTGAGCAAGTACACATCTAGTACACAGAGTGTGCCATAACTTATTTATTGAAATTGACTCTACTGTACAGGAAACTACAGGTTCGATCTAGCAATTAAAATTAGCCCCTTCCTGACAGGTCACACCCTGAGGAGATCTGTGGCGTGTGGCTGTACGCCGCGGCGGTGCGCCAAAAGTGTTAGGAGCCGGTGATTCGGCTTGATGTACTGAACTCCCGTGCTCAAAGTTGGCGCATTGCCATTGATCTCCAGAGTGTAGTTTTTAGTTTTTTTTTTTAGTTTTCTTCACCCATCGTCAAGGGGTTACTATCATACATCTTTGAATATGCAAAAACACAAAAATCCTGTTTTGCATACAAGTGTTACAAAAAATCATATCACTGTTGGTGTAGTGTGTGAGTGCTACACACCAGCTGCATCTAAAACTGTCCCTGGGAAAAGCCTTGGAGCGGAGGCCAAGCAAACACCAAATTCACCCAGAGGCAAAGGTTTAATATTAACATACTTAGTATACAGGAACCATTTCCTCTTCTATGAAAACAGAAGTAATATCATCATCTATAGGTAACTGATGTAACTGATGTAAAAGGCACGCAAGAATGTTTCATATTATCTAACCCGTATTTTTTATTTGATTAATACGATAATCCTTATATGTATTTCTCCAAAAGAAATGGACAAGTCTCTTTTTGACAAACTTAATAGGTGTGGTGTGGATATAATTTTTCTCATGTAAGTGGTGACTTAGATTAATCCTGAGTGGCAGACTAAAGCTATTTTACGTAAGGTAACTGTGCGTAGCCTACTTACATATTTCCATGAGTTTGTCCCTAAGTCCTCAATATTCACATATAGTATGTGTCCTTTTATATGCTACATAAAGCAAATAGGTACTTAAAGTAGGTGTGTCTATACCTCCCCCTCCAAAAATACAATTTGGAATAACAGAAATTACCAGAGACTAGAATGTAATAAGTGACAAGAGGACCTCCTAATTCACTAAATCTGAATTCACCATAGGAAATATTATAGACTATGTGAGCATTTAATTTTGCTCAACCTTCATCATTTCAAATAAGATATAAAATGGAATCAATGGATGAGCAAATAATAATAATAAGAAAAAAGCATAAAACAGCCATCCAAATGACCACTTTTCATTTTGTTCAAGTTTCTTTCTTATATGAAAAGCCCTCTTTGATATTTTCTTTTGATATTATCTGTAACACAAACAAAAGGCATCATATTAACAATCCAGCTGGACAGGGGCTTCCTGCTAGGGTGTGTTCGAATCATGAAACAAACGGTGAACTGCTGAATTTTCATCACTGGGCTCTCAACAAATATTTTTTCTTTAAACTACAATATCTAATACATTATTTTTGAGGGGAGGAAGCTGGATTACAGTCCATATCTACATCAAAACACCAAGTACAATGTGTCACACAAAAAAAAAAAAAGTCTCCAGAAAAATATGTTCATATAATTATCATAACATCCCTACTATCAATGTTATAGTGTAGAATTTACTTTCCTGTTGTGGGCAAGAATGGTTATGAAATCCATAAATCCATGAGTGAAAGCAAAGGAAATGATAAATAGGAAATATATCTGCAGGTTGTAATAACAATGATTAAAAATAAGTAAATAAAAAACAATAACAACAGCAACACTACAGCCGTTGACATTTTTCATTCATAAAATATACCTCATGAGTTGGGATATCCTCAAAATATTGCCTAGAAAGACTGGGAAATAAATCTGACTTCAATAAACATCTCTGTGCTAGGCATGGCATGAATTACTTACTTACTTATTTACTTATTTACTTACTTCTTTTTTTTAATGAGCATAATTGCAAGTCAGAAAATAATATATGACTTTACCAACTCTGTGAGCGTGTGGAGGGTGTATGTATGTATCTATGTATGTATCTATGTATCTATGTATGTATATATGTTTGTATGTATGTATATATGTATGTATGTTTATGTATGTATGTATATGTATGTATATGTATGCATATGTATGTGTATGTATGTGTATGTGTGGGGTGGGGGTGGGTTGGGGGTGTATTTATGCATGTATGTATGTATGTATGTATGTATGTATGTATGTATGTATGTATGTATGTATGTATGTATGTATGTATGTATGTATGTATGTATGTATGTATGTATGTATGTACGTATGTATGTATGTATGTATGTATGTATGTATGTATGTATGTATGTATGTATGTATGTATGTATGTACGTACGTATGTACGTATGTACATACGTGTGTGTGTGTGTGTGTGTGTGTGTGTGTGTGTGTGTGTGTGTGTGTGTGTGTGTGTGTGTGTGTGTGTGTGTGTGTGTGTGTGTGTGTGAGTTTGTGTGTGTGTATGTGTGCGTGTGTGAGAGAATGTAAATGTAAGCATGATATCCATGAAGTCAGATGAACTTCCAAAATCATCACTGGGAAAAAAAATCTCATGCTCTCGCACAATGACAAATTAAATCCTTCTGAATCACCATAAAAGTTTACTATCCCACATAACCCTAAAAGAACGTCCACCATACTTACGTTGGCACTCATACGGTTTGCCTGGGGTCTCTTCGTCACCTTCCGTAGGGGCTTTTGGCTGTACTTCTTTCTTCTTGCGGCCTCTACTGCTAGGGGGCTGTGGGTTGGATAGGAACAAATGTGGCTTAAATATATAATATAATTAGGATTAAAATTCTGTTTTGCTGAACATGAGATATATTTTAATTTTGGTTTTCTTTCTATTTCATTCATGAAAAATGACTGCCCATGAAATCATACATCAACATTATTGTCAGTCTCTTTCTCTCAATCTCTCTTCATACACACACAAAACCACAAACACATATACAGAATCTATCAGTGTTATCTATAAACCCTGATGACCAGGCTATTATTACATAATGTTACATATTGTTATTCTTATTACAAAATAAACTCCTTTAACCCAATGCTGCCAGGAAAAAGTGATGCTCATTTCAAATGTATTTACACACAGATGGGTCCACATGTGCTCAGCCACCAAGGAGTCAAATATTAGTCTACATGACCTCAGTTTTCAGGATTTTTTTTTTCTAATCCAATTGATATCAATGCTGTTATCATTATTATTGATGTTATAATTATTACAGTGTTATTAACAATACAATTACCAATATAAAATAAAATAAAATATTTCTGAAATCAAGGAAAAGGGTAAACAGGTGAGATAGGCTACTTGGTGACTAAACTTTTGTGGAGCCATCTATGTGTAAATACAGTTAACAAACTAAACTCACAGTGGGCATGGTATGTACACACATGCTATCCACAGTGGCACTGCATAACATTCCTTATTGACTCCAATTAAAAAAATAACTTTATTACTACCTCACAGAAGCTCATAATAAAAACTATAATCACTAGCTGACAGGTTTAGTAACCAATATTTTTCTCACAGATAAAATCATATTCTGATCTTACCTTGGGTGGCTTAGGAAGTTTGGGAGCTTTCTTCCGTTTCCTGGTTGGTGTTGATCTTGTGGAGTAGGTGTCATCGTCGTCGTCATCAGGCTCCTCATCCTCATCTTCTAGGAAACTGGTTTCATCATAGTAAAAGGGTTCCTAGAAGATGAAATCCATTGTTTGGAATGTCATTTCATTCTGAACGTCATTTCCTACTTTGCAAACCATTGTGAATGACAGATCACCAGTCAAATTAGAGACTTTTGGGAAAGAAAATATAACTGTGTTTTCTCTCAAGTTACTCTAAAAATAAAATCTACGTAAAAAAAAAAAAAAATCATTTTCTTCTGTTTTTGTTTTTTTCCCCAGGAGCAGGGACTGCCATAGGAATCTTTTCTTCTCCAGGTTGCCCTGTCTTGCAAATCTTCATGCCTTTATGCATTCCTTTTCCACATCTATAAATCTAATTTTCTATCTTGTACTTCTTCCCTGGCCAGGAATGTCCTTCTGAATAACTCTGCTTCCAATTTGCTCCTCTTTTCTTTGCCTTGTATATTTGGGAGCTTTCATGCCACATGACACTGTAATTTCTGATCAAAGGGACAAGTGATGCGATGCATTTCCCTGATCAATTTGCAAGAGGTTATTGGGTTATGATGCCAATATAACTGCTCTAAGTGGTGTTGTAATTGCCAGAAGAAAATGTATGTAGAGAATGGGGGTACATTTGTAACTGAGAGACAATACAAGGATTTACAGTATGTAGCTTTCAGTAGAGCTTTACCTTAAAGTGACATACAATGTGCATCACTTCATTCTTGTGTGCATCACTTCATTTTAGTGTGCATGTTCCTTCTATATGATCTCACCTTAATCTCTCTCATTTTTCCATTCTCCTGTTCATTTCAAGGATTTTTCTGAATTAATTAAGTCTCAGAAATAAATTTAGTATTTTTCTTTAACTCATTGCTGATAAGAATGGCATGTACATACATGCCATGCCCATTGTGAGTTTAGTTTATCAACTCATTAGTTCTGAGTGATGTGACCTTCACCTAAAACAGGTGACAGGAATATGCCATCATGAAAAAAAAATTGGGTTAGCTCCAGAGTGATGGGAATGTACCCTCTTGAAAAAATTTGGGCAAGTACTGAGTGACATACATGACTCATCTTATTTGCACAAAGCTCCAGAAGGAAGATTAGACTCAGGCATCTAGGAAGGGGCTCTTGCATTATTTCCACAGGTAAAAGAGGGTGGAACATACCATCCATGAGCCATGCCTGGAAAAGTGCCAGCTCTGGGGAGGACACTATTTCCACCCTGCACGGCAATGACTGGCGGTGCAGGGTGTGCAACAAAAAAACTGAATAACACATACATATAAAACATTGCACAAATAACACACACACTACCTATCTCACCTTTTTGCCCTTTTTCTTGATTTTTGTACACATTATTTTAATACTTATATTATTATTAGTACTCTTAACAATATTATAATAATTGTAATGTCAATAATAATAACAACAGCATCAGTATTAACCAGTTGGATCTGTACCACACCCTGTATCACTAGTCACAGTATACATAAACAGAATCATGAGCAAGGAAATGGTGTCCTCCTTGGAGCCAGTCAGTTGTGGCACATGGATTGTAAAGTCCACCCTCATTAAACAGTAGAAACAAGGCAAGGGCCTCTTCCTTAACCCCTTCCCGACAGGTCACGCCTATGGGCGTGATAACAATACGCTCGAAATGTGGCGTGCAGCTGTCCGCCGCCGCGGCGCGCCAAAGCGCTCCGAGGCAGTGATTTGGCTTGATGTACCGAATTCACGCGCTCAAAGTCGGCACGTTGCCGTGGTTCGACAAGGCGTAGAGATTATTTTAGTTTTCTACACCCGTCGCCAATGGGTTAATACCCGCTATGTTGAATCTTTCTCCAAGAGCTTTGATGTGAAAGTCACACCACTAATGGGTTAATAGCATTAGAAAAAACTTTTAATCCCCAAAACTCAAGGAAAGGGAAACCAAGTAAGGTCATCTAGTCTAGTAATTGATTCCTTGGTGGTGGAGCACTACTGGACCCATCTAAATGTAAACACAACCCACAAAAACAAAACTACATTGTATATTACATTTTTCCAGCAGCATCTGTTATTACCCTTAACCTGTTCTATACTGCGACGCCAGTTTCAGCATCATGAAGCGCCAGTGGAATTAAATTGTGATGCCAACATTGGCGTCATAATTCCATTTTACTTTAGTTACTGCTGGGTTATCCCTGTATCTTGTTCTGGCTCTATTAATTAGACTTCATACATCGCCCAAGAAATTCTGTAGCTCCACCCACCATCCCTCTTCCCACCAATCATGCAAATCAGCTAGACTATGCCCCACACCCTACCCAAAATGAGAAACTATCACTGGCAGAGTCTACATCACAGTTTCCCCCTCTGTGATTCTTGTCCTCCATATCCCCTATCCTTTACTTCACCCTTTACCCCTCCACCAGGGATATGAGGGAGAGAGAGAGAGTTTACCTTTGTTTACCATGAAATGAACATGAGGCTGTGAGAGAGAGAGAGAGAGAGAGAGAGAGAGAGAGAGAGAGAGAGAGAGAGAGAGAGAGAGAGAGAGAGAGAGAGAGAGAGAGAGAGAGAGAGAGAGAGAGAGAGAGAGAGAGAGAGAGAGAGAGAAGAGAGAGAGAGAAGAGAGAGAGAAAGAGAGAGAGAGAGAGAGAGAGAGAGAGAGAGAGAGAGAGAGAGAGGGAGAGGGAGAGGGAGAGAGAGAGAGAGAGAGAGGGAGAGGGAGAGGGAGAGGGAGAGGGAGAGGGAGAGGGAGAGGGAGAGGGAGAGGGGAGAGGGGAGAGGGGAGAGGGGAGAGGGGAGAGGGGAGAGGGGAGAGGGGAGAGGGGAGAGGGGAGAGGGAGAGGGAAAAGGAAAAGGAAAGGGAAAGGGAAAGGGAAAGGGATAGGGAGAGGAAGAGGGAGAGATAGATATAGAGATAGAGATAGAGAGAAGAAGCAATTGTATTAGATAAGAGACTCTCAAGACAACACATTCATTTCAAAGTTACCGCTCGCGGGCAAGTGCCCCGTACACAAGCAACAAGCCTCTTTTAAACCATTCAGAGCAAACCAATTAAGTTTTAGATCATGTCTGGTTGTACCACTGCCTGGTACATCTTTTCCTGAACCAATGCTGGAACATTCATATCTCAGTGGATTCCCTCAAAGTTTTCTCTAACTATTCCATCTGGCCTTTATACACTTCTTCTTTCCCTTTCCCTCTGTCCTTTTCCTGAATGCCTAACCCCTCTACTCTGCTAAGCTAACAGCCATTTTCTAGGTTGTACAAGCCCCAGACCACTCTCATATCATATGCTAAATTTTCCAAAAAGCCATGCTCCTCCTCTACAGCTAATGAAGCTTATTGGTTTATCCATCTATTGGTATTAGGCATATTCACAGCTTATAATCAGAACTACTCTCCAGTAAGATCAGCACTTTATGTCAATATATGCTAAAACAAGTATATTATTATGATTCAGATCAAGAATAAATACACCCATTCAATGAAAACAACTTCATTTTTTTTGCCATATTTCAATTTCCCAAAGCCAGATGAAACCAAAAATAGAGTAAAACTGGCAGCAAACATCAACCTAGAATATGGATATATGTCTTGCTCGAACTTTTTATCTTTCCCAACTCCTTTGTGTAATAAATTAATATAAACAAGAATACTGAATAATGCATCAGTATACATATATATACATATACATATATATGTATGAATACACACACACACACGCACACACACACACACACACACACACACACACACACACACACACACACACACACACACACACACACACACACACACACACACACACAGAGAGAGAGAGACGTGTGTGTGTATCAGCAGGGCCTACCTTGTTTTCATAGGGGACAACAACATCCTCTTGTGGAACAGCAGCGGGATTCTCCACAGTAACAATGGTGTGCTCATCGCCCTCAGGTTCTTTGCTTGCCTATAGAAAAATTGTACCATTAACATAAAAGAATAGTAATATTTGGAAACGTGAAATGAGAGACAGAAAAGTGACAAACAGAGAGCATACTTGGGTGCTATGTATGCTCTGTGTATGCATATTTGTGAGGGTTTGTGAGAAGACAGTAAAGACATTAATGTGTTATGCTGAAATGTGTGAAACTCTCTAAGGGAACTGTGAGTGTTGATAATCTCTATTATATTTTGACATACTTCTATCTTTATAGAAAATATTTCCTTTTATATCACTAATTTCTTTCGCAGTTATGTCTATATATGGGTGAGTGTATGTATGTATTTCTTTGAAAAAAACATTCCACAGATACACACACATACACACACAAAAATATATATATGTATAAATATATAATATATATATATATATATATGTATATATATATATATATATATATATATATATATATAAATATATATATACACATATATATACACATATATATACACATATAAAAGGTATGAATGAGAATGAATCTTCACAATACAAGAGATGTATTTCATATGTATTTCTGACGAAGACAAAGTCGAAACCGGTCAAATACAATCTCTTTTTTATTGTGAAGAATTTTTCCCAAATTCATACCTTTTAAAACTTTTTGCCCAACATGAACGCGGTTCAAAATACACAAAATACAAAATATAAACATATAAATATATATAAATATAAAATATATTTTTTTTAAAAATATACATAATATAAAATATATATATATATATAAATTTTTAAAATATATATTATAAATATATATTTTATTTTATAAAAATAAAATATAAAAATAAAATATTTATAAAAAAAATAAAATATAATATAAATATAAACAATAAAAAAATAAAATATATTAAAATAAAAAATATACATAAAATATATATATAATAAAAAAACATAAAATAAAACCTATAAAAATTAATTTTAAAAAATTTAAAAAATAAATATATATATATAAAATATATATATACAAATATATATAAATATATAAATACATATATCAATATATAAAAAATAAATATAAATAAATAAATATAAAAAATATAGTTTTAAAATATATAAAACTATAAATACAAAATAATATATAAATATATATATATATATATATATATAGAGAGAGATATAGAGTAGAGAAGAGATATAAAAAGAGAGAGAGATAGGATAGAGAGAGAGATAGAGAGAGAAGAGTAGAGAGAGAATGCGCTGCTATCGATGATTTGGTTATTGTCTATTCTCGCTATCGGTAGAGTGAGCCGTTTGCTTGAGCGGTTCTGGTAGTCGTATCTTTATCCTTTAACTTTTCTTTATCTTCTTCACGTTATTCTCCTTCTCTCGCTTCGCCTCTTCTCCTTCTTACTCATCTCCTTCTCCTCTTCGCCTCTTCTCTTTTCTCATTCTCTTTCTACTTTCGCTGTTCTCCTTCTCTTTCTCCTTCTCCTTTCGCTTTCTCTTTCTCCCGATCTCTTTCACTCCCTTTCTATTATTTCTTTCTTTCTTTCTTGCTTTCTTTTCTTTCTTTCTTTCTTTCTTCCTTTCTTTTTCTCTCCGGGGAGGGTGGTTTTGGGGGTGGTCTCTTTTTCTCCCTCGCCTCCCTCCCTCCCTACTCTCTCTTCTCTCGCTCTCTCTCTCTTCTCGCCCCCACATTACCCACCCACCATAACGACTTTTCCTATAACCCCACCCCAACCAAATCAACGAAACTACCTTCCCCCAATTCCATGCTATCCTCAGTCACAGTCTCCCAAAAAACTCATCTTCCATAACAACAACACCTACATACATACCATACAGACATTACAGACCACACACTCATACCGACTCACCCCACCACACATCAGCACACACACCACACAAATGCCACAGCATATAGTATTTTTTATTTATAGTATATATTAGATAAAATATTATATAGATATTTTTTATATATATATTGTGATTGAGAATAGTAAAGAGCGAGTTAAGAGCTTTCTCGATGCAAGCGCGTGCTATCCAGCGCGTGCGAGTAGAGATCGTTATCGTTATCTATATCTACTAACTGCACAAAAACTCATATCTATCTAAATATCAAAAAAATATCTAAACACCCCTAGGATTGTTGAGTTATATTATTATAGAGATATGGATAGATATAAGGAGAGATATAGATTGTGAGTATGTAGATATATATGAATTATACATATAATATATCAGCCCCCACATACGGACATCAGCACAATACTACACAGTCACACCCATAGCACAATCCAACAGAGCCTCACACCACCCACAAACACAAACAAACAACAAACTAAACTCAAAACCACACCCAAACACAACAATAACAAATATATATCTTGAAAAAAAACTAATTCACCATACTAACCATCCACCCACCACCCACCCCAATACCAACCTTAACACACAACAAACAAGAAACAAAATGTAAAAACAAACAAAGAACATACCAGACAAAACCAGACCTCATCTACACACACTTACACATACCCACACCAATCCTATAATCTAACACCCAGTAAACACACGAACACGCCCACCAGTCACCCTCGCCACTCCCCACTCCCACCCACGCACACACACACCCACCCACCCCCACCCACACCACACACAAAACTCACTAACACACAAACTCACTCAAGTATCCAACCAACCCTCAACAAAAAACAAACCTCACGAAAAAAGTACCACCAAAACATCTACAAGCCCTACCAAATACCCTATAACTAAGCAACCATTGTACTTAGAGTATAACCACCACTTCCCGCACCACAATATTAATCTTAACCTGTTAAAAATTTATTCTCACTCTCACTCACCACACACTCACTCTCTCACTCTCTCTCTTCACTCTCTCTCACTCATCACTATATCTATATATAATATCTATAAATAACTAATAATATACAAAAACAAACCAACATACATATATATATATAAAAAATAATAAAAACATATATATAATAATCAAACATAAATAAAAAAACAATATGACATACAAATATAAAAACATATAAACATACATAAAAATATATACAAAAATAAATAAAAAAAATATATACATAAAAAAACAAAAATACTTAAATAAACTTTATATAAAATAATAATATGAAAATTTAAATATGTATATTTTTAAATTTGTATATATAGAAATTATAAAAAAGAAAATATAAACAAAAAATTGAAAAAAACCCCCCCCAAAAAAAAGAATTTATAATTTAATATTTAAAAATATTTAAAATTATAAAATTTAAATAAAAAATTTAAAAAATTATAATTTTAAAATATGTAATAAAAATTTTAAAATATAAATTAATGTAATCTTCTTATAATTTAAAAATAAATTAAAAATTATAATTTAATAAAAAATTAAAATAAAATAAAAATAAAATAAAATATATAAATAAATTTTATAAATAAAAAATAATTACATATAAAAATTTAAAATAAACAAAATATACATATTTTAAACAAAATAAATAAATAAAAATATACAAAAAAATAAAAAATACATAATAAAAAACCTAAAATTATAAAAACATAAAAAATCCCAAATAATTTTAATAAAAAAAAAAAATATATACATAATAAAATATATATCCCAAAAAAAAAACAAAAAAAAATTATACATAATATAATTATAAAAATATATATTAAAATATATAATACATATAAATATTCAAATATATAAAAATAAAAATTAAATATAAAAAATAAAAATATATTATTAATAAAAAAATAAAATAATATTTTAAAAACAAAAATAAATAAAAAACATATATAAAACATAAAATAATACATATAAAAATTATAAAAACATAAATAAATAAAAAATTTTAAAAATACATATAAAATAAAACCATATATTTACAAAATATACATATAAATAAATATATATTTACATTTTATAATAATATAATAGTTTATATAAAAATATATAAAAATAAACAAACATATAAATAAAACAAAATATATATATAAATACAAAATATAAATAAAAATAAAAAAATTATAAAATAAAAATTATAAAATATAATAAAATATATATAAAATAAATATTTTATAATACAAAACAAATATATAAGAATATATATATAACACATATAAAAATATATATATAAATAATAAATATGTATGTATAAATATATTTTAAAAATATTTTATATATAAAAAAAAAATATATATGAAATTAAATTTATAAATATAAAAAAATATAATTTTAAAAAAATAAATAAGAATATATTTTTAAATTTTTTAAAAAAATGATATATATATTTAAATAATAAAAAAATAAGTTTTAAAATCTATAAAAAAACAAAAAAAACATATATAAATATATATAAAAAATTTTAAATATAAAAAATAAAAAAAAAATTTATAATAAAATAGTTTTTGGGTATAAAGAAAAGTTATTTTAAAATTAAAAAATAAAAAAGAATAAAAAAAATTTATTATAAAAAAAAAAATAAATAATTCCACACACACACACACCCCCACCCCACACACCCCACAAAACACACACACACACACCCCCCCACACACCCCACACCCCACACACACACTTCAAAACCAACACCACCACTCACACCACACCAAAACACACACCACACCACACACACACCCTACACACAAACACACACACACACACAAATATAAATATACAAATATAAAAATTTTAAGCCACCCCTACACAAACACAAAATTTTAAAAACCCTTCATTCATATGAAACCAAACCCCTGAAAAGGGAACAGAAAAAAGGCCCTTTCCTTTTTTTTTTTATGTATTCATTATCTCTGACACAAAAAAACCTCAAAATCTTTTCCTAAAGGGTCACATTAAGGAATAGTCTAATACAATAATGAACCATCTCTCGAGTTTCATATAACCCACCAAAATATGCGTCATACACGTGACACAAGGGTATAGAAGCAAAATTTTTAAAAAAAATTAATTTTTCCCAAATTTTAAAATTAAACCCAAATAACATTTAAAAAGGGGATTTTTTGGGGGTTTTTCCTTAATATATTTTAACTTCAGGGGTGGGCCAAAAAACCTAAAACTGAGCCCCAACTGTAGTTTATGAGTTTGACTAAATAAAATTTAAATTTTTAAGTCACTTTTACAACATACCAAAAATTTTTTAAAAAATCCTACTTTTGAATTCAACTGGGGGAAAAGGGAAGGGGAAGGGGGATAAGGAGAAGAATGAAGGAGAAAGAGAATAAGAAAGGAGAGGAAAGGGGAAAGAAGGGGGAAAAGGAAGAAAAGGAAAAAGGGGGAAAAAAGGAAGGGGGGAAAAAGAGGAAAAAAAATAATGGGGATGAAAAAAAAATTTAAAAGACAGAAAGACGGGCAGGAATCCTTTTTAAAAATTTAATCAAAATGCTTATTTAAAACCGTTTGTTTTTATAAAAAATTTGGATTTTCCAAAAAAATCAAAAACCAAGTTTTTAAAAATCATGTTTACCACTGACAGATAACTTTTTGAGCTAACTATCCAAAAAAATGTTCTGGAGCACAGACTTACTGACTACCCAACAAAAGCTTACACTCATTATAAATGATAACCACACAGTCAGTTACCTTGAACAAACAGAGAATTGGTTGCAATTAATAATTCACACCAACAATGAATGTCATTCAACAAAAGCTCACCTAAGTTCACTAAATTCACGTTCTTTATTCTAAGTACACGAATGTCATTGGGCACTAAAGCATATACACTTGTGCTGTATCTACTCATGCACACTGATATATGTCAACTACCTTTATCTACCATGCTGTCTGATATCAAAATTGAAGCTCAACTCAGCAACATAATCATGCTGAACAATATGCACCAGAAGCATATCAACAATCATTGAAATAAAAATACTAATCAAAATCAGGGTGATGCATAACAACCATATATGAAATAATGATTATGTCCTAAGTTCATAACAAAAGTGAAATCATGCTTGATAAATTATGAATAAACATGACTGTTTATATACCTTTTTGAGGAGCCAGTGCTGTGTGCCATTAGAGAAAACATGATTAGATGTTGATGAATTATTTACCAGATAACAATGAAGATCATTAAACTAAATATTAACTTTAAATATATATGTCCAAGCAATCACTTCCCACAAAGAATATAATTTTTTGTCATTTTTCATAACTAATCAAAGAAATTTCGAGACATGGTTACATAAAAAGTGAGTTTAATCAACATGTAC
>NC_061847.1:6059856-6062356 GCF_019202785.1 Penaeus chinensis | reverse complement strand
GCAATCTATGCAATTTTCATTTGTATGAAGAATTCATCATGTCATTCATTAACCTTTGTAAATAATTATTCTATCACTGATATGACCAATTCAACAGTTGACTATGCATGGCCACCCTCAGGCTCAACCAAGAAGCTTCCAACTGGTCTCCTCTGAGAGACAGGTACTAGAAAAACTTGTCAAATCATAGAGAACTACCTTTACTCTGTTCCACTGTAAAACTTCTATGAAAAATTTAAGGTGTTGGACAATATAGTGTTAAACATCTTAAACATTATTCTATTTCAGCCAAGTGTTCATTCAGAATACTCCATCCAAAAACAAAGACTTTAAACAAAAATGTTTGATAATGCCTGAAATATGTAATGGCTAATTCAGGCTTATACTCCTCTTTGGTAATCACTATAAAAAATAAGTTAAGCGTTACGAAAATGCAGCTTGGTATTTCCAACTGCATCAAATACTATCTTCTTAAAATATGAATTACAGACAAGTCTGAAGACACATAATGATGAAAAATGTGCCACAAGTTACATGAAAATGCAAATGATTTATATACATTCATCATTATTAAAAAGGATCAGTCTTATTCTCATATCAACTTCTCTAAAGCATGACAATATTGCACTGACAAAGGAAAAATAGATTGGCCTGAGTTCATTCCTAATCACAATAAACAGCATGAATAAGTAATACATAAAATAAATATATAAATAAAGTTAGCACTATGGACTTCACAATACTCATACCAACCTGTTTGTGAATCAAGAAATGGAAGGCGTGTCTTACGTTCCCGCATAAGACGAACATTGTAATTAGCGCTGTTAATCATCAAAGAACGGTACTGTACATCCTGGAGAAAACTGCAAGTAAAAGTAAAAAATATAAATATACATAAAGAAAGGCATTACCATAGTGACTTTATGACTAAAAATATTTAATATTTTCAGTTACTATTCAACAGGAAATTAAAATTGTTATAAATAATTCTGATGGGAATATTTAGATATCTAACTTTACTCATACCTATGAGGGAAAGAAAATCTTGCACTGTGTAATCATCAAATTTCATTTACAATGATAATTTCAATTTTATAAATTAATAAGTATTAGTGCATTAGTGAAACAATCAAACAGAGGCATTACAATCAATTCTCTATCAACATTTTTTATAAAGAAATTTGTAGGCAACACAATACTATTGTAAATATTATGGAGAGCACTAACCCCTAATTTTGAAAAAATAATATTGTAACTTTAAATATAAAACCTGTATCTATACTACTCTTTTAGTGGATTGAAAGTAACTTCAAATTTAACAACTCTCTAGATGCTTTGCATTAAATAGCACAGCAAGGTTTGAGATATTTGACTTTCATACTAGTTCTTGAGATTCTGTGAGAGTAATGACATGAAATTAAGTAAAACAAGAATGATTACTGATAATTGATACATACCAAGGATGGATGCAACCACAAACCTGGCAACATTTTTCACTTTAGTATACCTTTTTCATTTCTATGTTCTCCTTCCCTCTCCCTCTCCTCCCTCATGCTCTCCATTTTCTCTCTCTCCCTCTCTCCCTCTCTCCCTCTCTCCCTCTCTCCCTCTCTTCCTCTCTTCCTCTCTTCCTCTCTTCCTCTCTTCCTCTCTTCCTCTCTTACACCTTCTCATTTACTGCTTGCACTTTCTCACTGTTACTGTCTTCTTGCCTTTACTTTTTTTTCTCAAGATTTCCCTCCTGCTCATTCTCTACCTTTCTTCCTTCTTTCCCTACCTTGTTCTATCTCACCCACCAAATTTGAAAAAAAAAAAACCATCTTTCTCCTTGTTTTCCTCCTCCTCACCTTCTGCACATTCTTTACTCTAACTCTTGTTCATTTTCTTCATCCATTCCTCCCTCTATCTAGATCATAACTCAAGTACATCTAAAAATACTATAGAGTCACAAAGTTAACTACTATTGGGCAATACTTAAAGGATCTAAACAATGTATTTTTAGGTGATCTAACAATAACTGAGTTTGATCCCGCACCTTGAAAACTTAAGTAAGTTACTATTTCTTTTAAAACGGATTGCTTCAGATATTCATAATTTAAGGATCCAGTTGAAAGACGTGCCTCAGTCAAGACACAAAGAGTACAATGGATAATAATCCATAATACGACTACCAGCCACATGCTTTAAGAATTGGGACCATGACAAAGAACAGTTAAGTAAACCAAGACAATGATTTTAATGGGGCATGTTGCTAAAACAGAAATGTAAAATACTCTTAATAAGACCTACATGGATTCCCATAGTTTACATTTCATGTCTAAGTAAAATACATCAAGAAAATCTACGCGAAAATCAGAGAGACTGAGAGAATCAAACAGCAAGTTTTTATTTATTCAATAGACCTCAGGTTCAAAGAACAATGACCTCAACTCCCAAAGTTCCTCAGGCCACGTCTCAGACCTCAGCTAGGACACCGCCACGCCCCTGCGCCCACCAGGTG
>NC_061847.1:6047356-6049856 GCF_019202785.1 Penaeus chinensis | reverse complement strand
ACAATTCCTTTTAAACTTAAAATATATAATTCATCACATTTAGAAGGTAGCCTATCAAAAATGAGAATATTGAGAAATTTATATTTATTAATTTTTTTTTTTTTTCTATTAATGAGTGGTCTTTTTTTTTTCCATATTCTTTTGTTCTTTTAATCAAATACAATTGATATTGTCAGATGTGTGAAACAAGTATGTGTATAGATTTTTTTTTCAATCTGTTTAATTCTTTCAGATGATAGATGTATAATTCGTCACCTTTGCAAGGTAGTTTGTCAAAAAGAGAATATTTATTAGCTGCCTTAGAAATATATGTTTGATAACTAAAGGTTTATGAAAGAAAAACTAAAAGAAAAAAAAAAAAAAATTGATAGGGCATAACAGAATACAGGAATGTGATGTTTTTAAGAACTTTTGTTTTCATCCTGCTATAAGGATAAAGATAAACATTTTTTTTCTTTTTACTTATCCTCAGAGACACACCAACATCTGCAGGGCCAAACAGCTTTGGCAAGACGAGGATGGGTTTCTGCGATTCCAAAAAGATTTATGAGAAACAGTTAAGAGATGTCCAGGATAAAGCGAACAAGTTAGAATAATCGCAAGAGTCGTTAGGGTTATAGAAAATGTCCAAAAAATGTTATTGCGGGTAATCTAGAATCCACATAGTAGGAAGTGTTTGGATGCATTTTGTTGATTTTTGAGGTGGAAGATGGTTCTTGAGTATGGATTTGCAACAGTGCATGAAGAGGCTCTCTGTCAAGACCAATGATGTGTTCTGTTATAATGTTTGATCAGATGTAAGAGTCTAGACAGTAAAAGTCTTTGCTCATATAGGTAACCTTAAGGCATACATAATAGGGATTTGGAAGTTAGTGGAATGTGGTATGATCTGGTGCAACTGACATAGCAGCACAGTCAACCTAATTTATAAAAAAAAGGCTTGCACAGACAACTTTAGTGGTCAGATTTGTTGTCAGTTTATGAAATAAAAGCACATAACAACCACTGCTGGGTCATTTCATCACAAATGACTGTAATTATATGATGGAAAATGTACATTTAATCTGTTTGGGGCTATTCACTGTTTATTAGTGTGTGTGTGGCACTGATGAAATACTTGGTATGAGTACTGAAGCTTCCTGCCATCCTGTACACTTTTCTTGCTTATACATGCCATGTACATTTAGCATTATAGTCTCAGCTATTTAGGAAGAAGTGAACTGAAATTTATGGGATTTCTATTTATTTTATATGAAATGAATATCGGTATGGAGGATGATCATAGTAATATTGACCCAGTGCCCCTGTTCATGTTCATTCTAATTTTAGTTTAATGCTTGGCTCCACAGGTGCTTAGTCCTACCTATCTCACCAGTTTACCCTATTATTTGATTTTTGCAAAGATATTTTTTTTATTTTGGTATTTTTATTCTTATTAGTTTTTCATTAAGCTTTTCATAACATGAAAATCCTAATATCAATAACAATAACACCAATTTTCATAGCATTAAAAAAAAAAAAAAAACATTTTCTTGCAAATTCAAGGCATGGGGGAACTAGGCACAGTCACTAGAGCCTATTAATTATCTCCACGGTGGCTGAGCAGTTGTGGAGCCGTCTGTGTACAACAAATTAATAAAAAATCACTACAGTACGTAAACCAAAGGCCAGAGGGTTAACAGTGTGAATGATCTTGATAAAGACTGATAAACACGACAACAGCATTTGAATGATGATCTAATAATTATGAAAGTATAAGAAAATAGTTATAGTTACTGTAACTGCATTTTGATTGTGTAATATTAAAGAAAAAAAAATGAGATTTATTTTTCTGTTATTACCACTCACGCAAAAATATGTTCATTTGTATCATTCAGCTTTTAGGAATTGGTCTTTCTTGTGATTTCAAAGACTAGTATTTGTGTGTAATAATATATCTATATCTGCCTATATATCTACACACACACACACACACACACACACACACACACACACACACACACACACACACACACACACACACACACACACACACACACACACACACACATACACATATGTATGTATATGTATGTATGCATGTATATACATGTATGTATGTATTTTCATATGTATACATGTGTATGGATATATATATATATATATATATATATATATATATATATATATATATATATATAATGTATATATATTTGTGCTTTGAAATGCAAGAAATGATGCTGTAATTTCTTTTCTAGGTATACAAGATTTAGATATTTTGAAATGAATATTTCTGTTTTTGAAGGTTGAAGTATACTTTTTTGTGACACACTTTGGTTCTAATGCCTTCATTATTATTTTTTATCTATAGAACTTCCTAAAATGAAGTCTAGTTAATACGATGATATCTCTTCCATGTAGCATATACAGCGATACTTTTAGGAAAAAATTAAAACAAGTTATTGCAGGATTTTGTAGAATTCAAAGAAGTCTTACATTAAGATTTCAGAGGTTTCTTGTC
>NC_061847.1:6039856-6042356 GCF_019202785.1 Penaeus chinensis | reverse complement strand
ATTTAAATACACATTACATAAGTGGTGGCGATCTGTCCATCCACTGAGCGGACTACAATCATCTGCAAGGAGGGCTTAGAGCTCAGTTTTTTTCAAGGCTTGGAAGGCAGGGCAGGACACACTTCTCTTCCCTCAGTCTGTCCAAGTGAAAGACTCTAGAGTGGCCACTTGAGGGACAAGGAGTTTTGAAGTGGACTGTAGGGTAGTCACTACCAGCCTATAGTTGGTGCCATAAAACTCGGCACTCCGGTAAACCCTACAATTCTGGAGGATCCTCCATCAAGTGCTGACAAGAATGTGGTCGATCTCCGTGGCCACAATACCCATATTGCTATACCATGTCCAGCAATGCGGGTTAGAGCGCTGATACCAGGATCCAGAAATCCTCAATCTCTGGGCCCTACCAAAGTCCCAGAGAAGGATGCTGTTCTCACTGCTGGGATCAGCTCTCAGACCATGGAGGCCGACAGACATCTCGTAGCCAGCTTGCCGGGGGCAATTATCTGCATAGAATGCCTCTTTCATATCGAGTTTGCAAACATCAGAAGGAGGATACACAGCAATAAGAGGCATAAAGCCAAAAGCATGCTTCAGTCTCAATGCCATAATACGCTCACTAGACGGTGTTACCTCAACTACGGAAGGTTGAAGCCGGCTGGAGATGGCTATAGCTACTCCCTGGAGGTAATGATCATCGCCGCGGTGTAGAAGGTGTACCCACCCATGCTGATCATGCCGCTGCCAGGTCTTCTCACTTTCGAGAGGGCAGCCACCTCAACTCCCAACCACTCTAAATCCCTTGATAGCAGAGGTAACTGCTCGTCCTGCCGCAAGGACCGTGTATTCCAAGTGCCTACCTGGATTGCTCGCCTAAGGTTAACCCTCGGGCGGTCGCTCCAGGAACCCAATGTCCGCTTGTGGAGTTCTCTAGGGCTTTGTCCGACAGGCCTCAGGCCTTATGTGGTGGCGCAAGGTGCCCAGTATCCATGGGTGGCCACGAGGAGGCACTGCAGAATTCTCGATGACAGAGAGGCTGTGAACTGGCAGGGGAGGCTTATGCTTTTCCTTCTCTTCTTCAATCCCTTCTTTCCACTTCCTAATATGCGAGGGCCGTGTTGAAAGGATAAAACGCAAACATATTTTCCATTTGATCTAATTGCCCTTTTGCTAATCTCAGCCTCTCTACCACCACCCCTCTTTTACCCCTTTCAGTACTATACTATCCTAAACTCCTCTATGACTTTTGACGTGTAGCGCGGTTAATCAATAGCTCATTCCCATCTTTCCCCTTTTTGGCTCTATATCTCCCTAGTGCTATGTGACCTTTGATGTCTATTAGATTTATTTTGCTTTTCTACCTTTAACCACCATTCAAGTTAAAAGAACGAGATAATGATAAAGATGGTGAAGATAAAAAAAAATTCACTGAAGTTATTACAAAATACATGATATGATGCCAAAACATACAAAATTTAAGGTAGTGTTTCCCAATATATTTAGCTGTAACATAATTCGCCAATGGGTCAGGTAGGCTAGGCAGTGTACATATGTTTCCTATTATAGATTCCTGTTAAATGCTATGTATCAAATAAATCAGTTCAGAACCAAATTAAGGCTTAGTGACCTTAAAATTTGAGAAAATTTGACACAAAGGAGGTATTCTTTTTTTTTTTTCATGCCATAAACACAAGGAATATAGAGTGCTCCTGTTGTGTAGAAGCATATTAGTCATAGTCATAGCGATGACAGGCGTTCAAAACCTTGGATAAGCCATGACTCCGCAATGTACTGTGTGATGAAATAACTAAATTTTATCCAAGGTGTTTCAAGATTACCGACGCGTGTCCGAACACCAACATAAAATCGAAGATATAATTAAACAATATGGATATTTCTAATTTTCTGCCAGAATCACTGAACAAATATTGAAGACGAAATATACATGAAAATCAGTAGCCCAAAGTAAAAATTCGGAACCACAGAGCATCCCGCTAATGAAACAATTAAACGCCACCAGAGATATTAAAAGAGGCATTACTATTGAAACCTTCCCCGTCGCGGCGGTCGTAAAAATGCCTGCGCTCCGACTGCTGGCTCGAGTCCGATCTCATGGCGAGAAAACGACATATCGCCTTAAGAGGTTAAACACTCCCTTGTACAACCATGAAATACAACATGGTCGCCAACGTCAGGCTCTGATACGGCACAGAAAATAAAAACTATTGAAACCGCATAAAATAACCCTACGAAATTAAAAATCATGCTACTGATCAAGCCATAAAACATTCCTCGAAAGAATGTAAAGCGTATGTCATTAAGGAAGCCACAGGGCATGCCACATACTATTCCGCTAAATAAGCTAAGGAACATGCAAATGGTCATAAATAGTCCGTGGTTGGACAAAAAAAATATTGGCCAATGAAATTATGATCGTCATGAAGGAAAGAAATATGTTATCATATTTCCATTTATATTGCTACTGTTGCAATACTGCTTTTAT
>NC_061847.1:6027356-6029856 GCF_019202785.1 Penaeus chinensis | reverse complement strand
CTCATTATCAGTTACCTGGCAATAACGTAGGCCTATTCCCGCTCACTAATCCACCCGGCCATTTTTACCTACCCGACCGCACACCACCCCCACTTAGCTCACCCACCGCGCCTTCGGGAGCTCGAACGCCACTTATTTAGACCACAAGAAAAAGCTCACGCCTCCCTCGAAACACCCCATTCTCACCGGCTCACTTTCTTGCCCGCCAAAACCAAGTCCATCCAATTTCTATGTAACGAAATTTCCAGTACGCGCAGAGGGACACAAACGTAAGTGAATCTCTACTAAAAACTGTGAAATTGGTTCACACGCAGACAACAAAGATTATAGCTTTTCACTTAAAAATATGGTGATGAACTGACGAAAAAAAAGGAAAAAACAAAAAAACGGAGATATCTGTCCAGGTCATATTTTACCCACACTGTCATTAGCAGCGAGTGCACAGTACCTGCATGAGATATACCTCGCCACTAAAAAAAACAAAAAACAAAAAAACAGAAACACTCCAAGCACCTTGATATCCAGGTAGATTATAAAGATAATAATAACTTCTTTCCGAACTTCTCAACATTTAAGTAAAAGATAAAAGTGGAGCCATTGTGAACCTAACTATCCAAAGAAAGGTAACGGTAGCTCGCTCATCTGAATATCCAAGAATACCCCCAAAATACCCCTTGAAAAAAACGCTAGTGAAAAAAAAGTTCTACAATGAATGTTATCACTACCCTACGCTAATGTCTTCGTGTCTTTAGTATTATTGCATATCCATCTGTGTTACATTCGGAATTAAAGGCACGTCACGTTATTGAACAATATTGGGGAATATCATTATTTTCATTATTATTAGCGACATTACTTTCTTTGTTTAGGTTTAGGTCCTTTCTGCAAACATTGTTATTACAAATATCATTATGACTTTGCGATGATAATAATATAAGTGATAATAAAAATAATAACGAATAATTTGCTAATAATGATAATAACAAAGTAATACTGATAATGCTGGTATTGTGAATAATGATTTTGATAATCAAAATCATAACAATGATAATGAGTAATAAGGATTATGGTAGTGACAGCAATAGTTAAATTATGAATATTATCATCACTGTTATTACATGATATCAAATATACTATTTGTTGATAGTAGCAACAACAGTTACAGTAATAAACACATATAGATAATGATTATAATGTTCCTGGTATCAATGATATTTCTGTTATTATTGTTACTATTCTTGCTATTATCATTATCATTATTATTAGTATAAGTAATATTATTATTATTATTGCTATTGCCATTATTATCATAATTATTATTATCATTCTTCTTCTTCCTGTTATTATTATATTTTTTATTATCATTATTATCATCATCTATATAATAATCCTGCTTGTGATTTATTTAACGCCTGAAATCAGATTCCATGTGTCTAAGTTGTTGAAATCGTTTTGTTTTATGTAAAATGGGCTAATAACTGACAACATATATATTGAGGAGAGAAATACGCATAAAGGCGTCATATTATAAATCTACTATAATATGTTGCCTATTCTAACTCTATTATTTCCATTATCATTATAAATATCGTTATTACTATTATCATTATAATTGCTCTTGCTATTTTCGTTATTATTATTATTTTTTTTTTTTTCTTCGAGGCAAGTACACTGCATTGAAATAGTAACACCGTCAGTTTACTTATTGTTAATACGACTATACAGTATTATTATTAATACGACAATCCAAGGCTGGAAGTTAAGAAAAGAAGGTAAGAAGGGAAGGGGATAAGAAAGAGGGAAAGGGAGAAAGAGAGGGGAAGGGGAGAAGAAGAGAGGGAAATGGAGAAAGAGAGGGGAAGGGAGAAAGAGAGGGAAAGGGGGCTTAAAGAGGAAAGAGAGAAGGGAGGGGTAGATAGCATAGAGGATAAAGGGAGATGGATGAGGGCAAAAAGGAGGAAGGATAGAAAATTGAGATAGGAGAAAGAGGAGGGGGGATAAAAGAGCGAAGGAGGGGGAGGAGGGTAAGGAGGAAGAAAAGGAAAGTGTAGAAAGGTTCCGAAGGGGGAAGGAGCGAATCAAAAAGAAGATTGGGGAGTGGAAGGTGGTGACAAAAGCGGGAGAGGGAAAAAAAAAGAGAAAGAGGGAGAGGAAGAGAGAGAGTAGAATGAAAGAGGGAGAGGGAAGAAGTATTTCTTAGTTTGTTTTCTTTATTATTGTTATTATTGTTGTTGTTTTTATTATTATTATTATGATTATTTATTATTATCATTCTTATTATTATCATTATTATCATTATCATTATTATCATTCTTATTATTGTTATCATTATCATTATTATTATTACCATTATTATTATTAGTAGTAGTTGTAGTAATATTATTATTATAACTTTATTATTATTTATATTATCATTATTATTGTTATTGTTCTTATTGTTGTAATTATTATCATTAATATAATAATAATAATAATTATTATTATTATTATATTGTTATTA